>NC_051157.2:86523206-86795014 GCF_013339745.2 Dermacentor silvarum
CCCCCCCCCCCCACGGCCTTTCGTGCATCAGAAGAAGGCGCGTTTGCTCTACATATATGGTGATTGTAAAGAAGGAAAGAGACGCCTACTTCTGCAGCCCTTAAGGGAGCACGGCACAGAACGCGCGTTTGTTCTCCGCCGTTCGTTCACTCCCCGTGAAAGCGCGCGTCCCTCGCGCCCTTTCACTCGCACATACAGCGTTCGGCGGCGCGCGGCGACTATTTCATCTCCATTGACGTCATACGGAACCTCACGGCGACGGCGACGGCGACGGCGACGCCGACGGCAGAAATCTGCTTTGGAGTGTCCATATAATTGCTATCGCAATAAAATCCAGTGGCCGTGGCTGTACTTTGGTTCTGGGCAATATGGAGGGGAATGTTGAAAACTGAGCCTTTCTAAATTTTGGACACGCGCGCGCCTCGGGGCAACAGCAAGCAATTAATAAAAATGTCACAGTTTCGCCCTAAGGGCGAAGCAATGAATGCGATAGCAACACAGCAATGTCATACGAAGTAAGGTGAGCGGCTTTGGTAGCAACAACACGCAGAAACTGTTGTCGACGCCATCGGCGTTTTGCCCGCGTTAGCTCAAAATGCGTGCGGCGTTGGTGACTGTTGCTGGAGCCTCTGATATAAATAGCACTTGGTGCCGCAGCTAAACGTCGCCTCCCTTCCCTCCCCCTCCCCCACGGCCTCTCGCGTGTCCGAAGAAGGCGCGTTTGCTCTACATATATGGTGATTGTAAAGGAGAAAAGAGACGCCTACTTCTGCAGCCCTTAAGCGAGCACGGCGCAGAACGCGCGTTTGTTCTCCGCCGTGCGTTCACTCCCCGTGAAAGACGCGCCCCTCGCGCCCTTTCACTCGCACATACAGCGTTCGGCGCGCGGCGACGATTTCATCTCCAAATGACGTCATACGGAACCTCACGGCGACGGCGACGGCGACGGCGACGGCGACGCCGACGGCGACGGCGACGCCGACGGCAGAAATCTGCTTTTGAGTGTCCATATAATTGCTATCGCAATAAAATAATAAAAAAAGGTCCTAGGGCCTTCACATTTTGATATAAGACGGCTTTAATTGCCCCTGTAAAAATGTGTTCTCGGCAATGCATTTGTGTTTAAAAGTGAAGCCGAATTTAAGGGTATCAGTGTAAGCTTGGTCTTTCAGTGTAAGTCGGTGTGGATTGAGGTTGACCAATGTGTAATATGCATTGATAATAATATTGTCTTTGGTACCATTTATCGATCACCACATTCGCCAATTGCTGCTTTTTGTGAAGCACTTGACACTATTCTTGACATTCTTTCAAAGGAAAAAAAAAATCCGTTATCATCTTCGGTGGCATTAACGTTAACTTACTTGATGCTTCCTCCTCTTATCTAACTCAGTATGTCAACTGTTTCCAAGGTTATGGTCTTGGATCTCTACTCTCCCTTCCCACCCGTTGCACTAATGATGGTTTGGGAACACTTATTGACCATGCGCTTTTCAACCTTCTTCATCCTCCCTCCGCGCATTCATTCTTCAAAGCAATATTACAGATCATTTCTCAGTTGCACTTTGCTTTGAGAACAGTCCTCGCATTATTAGTGTAAGCTTTGTTAAGAATTGTTTGATCGCGACAAATTTAGAGAAATGGTATCTAATTCTGATTGGTCTTGTTTCACTTCAATGAGTAATGTTGAATCTGCATACACCGCTTTCATCTCTACATTATCCAATTGCGTATCTTCATCGACAACATGTGTACACTGCCACAAACGTTATTCTTCCCCTAGAAACTCATGGTTAACATAGGGATTACTTAATAGCCTGCGTAAGAAAGATAACTTATACAAAAAACCAAAAAAACAAAAACCAAAAAGACAACCATTAAATGTGCATCTACTTGATCGTTACAAGCAGTATTGTAACACACTGAATGCTCTAATGAAGGATGTGAAAAAGCGCTATTATCAAACCGAAATTAATTGTACTGGTTCAGATATAAAAAAACAATGGCGCCTGATCAATTCCTTTCTCAATAAAACCATTAATCCTCCTATAGCCAACATTCATCATGAAGGATCAGTAATATATCTAACCCATTAGATATCGATAATGCATTTAGTGACTACTTCTTCTCTCCCATACCTGTTCCAGCCAGTACGCATGACGAATTTGGTCAGTGTGGTCACTCATTTTTTTATTTTTCCGGCTACACCAGAAGAGGTAAGAATAAAAATTACTCTAGCGTCCTCTAGCGCAGGTATCGATAATATTTTTGCTAACCACGTGAAAATGATTGCTGATGATATTGCGGATGTGCTCACCTACATAATCAATGTAATTTTTGAAACCGGTGTATTTCCCCGTGAAGTTAAAGATGAGTAAGGTTATCCCGGTATTTAAAAAAGGTGACAGGTCCTTCATTTCTAATTATAGGCCGATATCCATTCTCCCCCTTTTTAGCAAAGTAATTGAAAAGCAATACATGTTCGCCTGTCTAGCTACCTAACGAAATTTAACCTATTTCATCCGAAACAATTTGTGTTTAGACAAGGGTATTCGACTAACCTAGCCCTCATTTACTTCACATAAAAATGTAAACTAGAAATTGACAATGGTAACTTCGTTGGTTCTGTTTTTTTTTAGATTTTCACTAAAGCTTTTGATACACTTAATCATGACATTCTTTCTTCCAAACTTGCATCTTATGGTATTCGTGGCAACTCTCTCAATCTTTTCCGTAGTTACTTATCTGATCGTGAGCAATTAATATCCATCTCCGGCATCTATTCCACAAAAAAAAAAATGATTAACATCGGCGTTCCGCAAGGCTCAATTCTGGGCCCGATTTTATTTATACTATACATTAATGATCTTCCACAGTTTCTAACCACATTATCAGAATGCATCTTATATGCTGACTACACGGCTCTCTTATGTTGAAGTAATTCTCTAAGCAACCTTACAACAACCCTTAATGCAGAACTTATTAACGTTAGTGCATGGTGTGCTAAACATTAGCTTTTGATAAATCCCTCGAAAGTAAGTTCCTAAGTTTAATTCCAAGTCAATAAATAACGCGCAAGTTATGCCCCTCTTTATAAACACCTGTCCTATTCATCTATCAGATCATTGTTCCTTCCTTGGTATCGAACTTGATTCCCGCTTAAAATTTAATTTGCATATTGATGAGCTGCAGCGGAAAACCTCCTATGGTATTAGGGTATTACTAAAAGCTAGATGTTACTTAGACTTGACTACTTTGATCACCTTATATTATGCAATTCATTCACGGTCATATAAATTATTGTATTGCTTCATGGGGTCAAACATATAATTGCCAACTTTCTTCCCTCCAACATGTGCAGAATGAAGCCATTCGCATTCTGACCTGGAGCAACCGACGTTCACATGTTACTGATCTGTACCGGGAACTGCACATACTGAATATTGACAATCTAATCAAATTTAATGTCTACATATTTGCTTATCAAGCAGTTAAAGACCTTAGCCTTCTGAAACTTGTTCTTATCCAACACCTTACTAATTCAAATGTTACGCGCTTTTCCTCCAATAACAATTTATCCTCCCCAAGGTACGAACTAACTATGGTTCTCAAAGAGTAGCATTTGTTTTAATCAAACTTTGGAATTATTTGTCTCATAACATTGAGTGTGCCTTTTCTATATCGTCATTCAAACGTCAGCTTCGCAATTTCATGTTTAACCTGTAGCACCGTTTATTGAATATGTGTTTTAAAACACAACTTCAACTCAGTCGTTTTGAATACTGTTTGCTTCGTTTCCTACTTAAGCTTATGCCTTATCCCTACCGTTTTATATTTTCTATTGTTTTATTCTTTTGCCTCAATATGTATTTGCATTTGTATTTGCATTTTTGTATTTTTATCATTCGCTGCTTTTCTGCTTTTAATTACGTAGTATTGGTGTTTTTTTTTTTTACATTATAAAAGGTCCCCCTACAGTGTTTACACTATGGGACCTTTTTCTGTACTAAATATCTATACTTTTCTATCTGCACTAAGTATTCAATAAACTTCAAACTTCACAAAACGTCGTTTTATGCATTGAAGCACAAAAGTAACTGGAACGCCAATGCATTTCTCCGCATATAGTTCGGGAATTAATATCTCGAAACTGGTGTCATCCTGAGAATTCGTTCCAAGTGCATCCACCTTGCGAACTTCACGGCTAGAATTTGTAAGTTGCAATATGGGCCATAAGGTAATTATTTAAAAACTTAATTAGGGGATTTTTATTAATTAGTTGATTATGCATTTCGATTTATTGTGCAAGTAATGTCCGCCGCTTCGAGTAGACCAGCTCATGGGCTACAATTGTGCTATCTGCCACAGGCAACCTTTAACATTTTTCGAAAGTGTTCGCTGAAACACCCGGTATATACCCTATACGGGTGAGGTGTATGCTCCCTCGAACATGCCGTGTACATACCGTATACACACGTCAACTACTTTAGCTGGCCTTCCTCGCTGTGGCTCACGTACACGCGGAGAATGCGTATGATGAGGATTGTCAGGCTACTTAGAGTTACTTGTCTCGCGTGAAATAAATTGCTTATTTGGGTATATCCATCTATATATATTTTGCGACCGAGTGCACTTAGGTTATCCTCGTTAGTCTTGACTGTTGAAGGACTCGTCAAATGGATAACCTGTATGCGTTCCCCTATACGTATGCGTTATGCTCGGAAATCATTATCATCTACTCGATATATCTACCCTGTATACCTATACCTATACCTCATGCGCATATACCTATACTTCGGAAACATATAGTCCTTCCTCTTTCTTACTCTCGCTCCCTCTCGGCTCGAGCGGCTGCCTGATGCCGTTGCATGAGGCTTCGCGGACGCACAGCCTCGGCTGAGAAGCTCGCTATATACCGGCAGTATCCAGTTAAAAGAAAGGCAAGAAAGAAACCCGTATGGCCTTTATGAAGGAAACGATGAACGCGCGGGAGGAGGCCGTATAACTCGTCGATATAACCTTCCCGCGGCTGCCTCGCATGCTATGCGAGAGAAGCTTCGGGAGGCCGTATACATACGTATAATAGAAAGTAATAAAGTTGGCGGAGAGCCGTTCCGCGCGTGCGTGCTCGTCGGTGGCCCAGTCATATGATGCTATATTCTGCGGACGACCCGAGAAAGACTTGTTAGCCGCCGCTGACGCTGCTTTCACTTCGCATCTCTTTTTTGCCTATATAGAGACGTTCCGGAGATGCGCCGGCTAGAATGAAGGGCTTCACGTCGTGTGAGCTCTTCTTTTTCCTATTTTCGTGACGGCGGCTTCTGAATAATGCAGAGGGGGCGCGCTGTCGTCAGGCTTCTCTTCCATATAGCGAGTGCGCGCGCCGCTACAATAATATATCCGCAGCACCCCCCCGCTTGGCGTCGCTGCTTCATGTTTAATTTGTTTCCATGCAGCCGAGATTGCACGCGTATATAAGAACGCCTTTGGGACAAAGTGTTTTTGTGAGCACGAGCCTGTATATCCCTAGCGTTTCATAAAAATTGCTGCATTGCAGCGTATGTTTCAACAGAACTGTTTGTTGACCTAGTTGGTGCTTGCTGAAAGACGTTTTCTTTTCTTTTTTTTTCTTTTTTTGCCGCAAATTAAAACGCACAAGCCGCCCTCGTGCCGTCGTCTATGTGTCTAATTCCTTTTGTGTTTGTTTTATTTTGAGGCAGGAAACATGTTTTTTCACTGCAGCGTAGCGTGGTTGTTTCATAACAGAGATTTGCGTTAATATTAAAAGGAAATAAAAACTTTTTTTTATCGTTACGATTTCTGGCACTTCCTCGGTAATCATAACGATGGTTAGTAGGGATACAAATGAGGAAAAAATTTTTTTTCTCCACAAATTCATTGGTTATGGCCGTTTGACTTGTCTTATCAGACGAAGTAGACGAAAGTTGCCGTACGACGCGAAACCCGTTGGAGGGTAAAGTTATATATAAGCAGTAGCTGAACCTATGGCTTTTGTATACACTATAGAGGATGCACTGCATGGGGCCCACTCCCCTCTCTTTTGAGACGTTCGAGCTGCACGCTGGCTTGCGTAAGCCTCTGACGTGTAAGGAGTTTCAATGAAGTTCTGCAGTAATATATATATATATATATATATATATATATATATATATATATATATATATATATATATATATATATAGACGAACGCCGTGGCCGATTTTCTTGTCTTCTTATTTTGTCATGCGTTTTATGTGCGCTAGTCTCCGGGTTTTCGCGAAACATCCGCGGCGCGTTTAGATGACAATTATATCCTCGCCGTGACTCCCTCCCCTTGTTCAAGATTGATTACTTGCGTTCTGCAGGTGCGAAAGAGTGCTCGTCACGCTGGAGTGGTGGCCGCGTAAGTCCGAACCGAGGTCCGAACGCTGCGCTGTCGGACGGTAGCTGCCCCGTCGTGTATAGCAACGCATATATACAGTCCTGCTCGACCCAAGGATATTCCGCAGCGTCCAGGGCGTCCCTCTGTTCAGCCTGCGCTTGGAGAACCGCGCTCCCGTAGTCTGTGAGGCCTCGTACCTTATTCATTGGGTAAGAAGGAAGAATGAACTTCAAAATCGCGTTTAGTCGTTCTTTGTATTCCTTACGTATACACTGCCGTCGTTTTCTATAAGCTCCGCATGCCCTATCACAGCTGAGGGCCATCGCTTTTCAAGTGGCTTCTTATTACCGACTGGTGTGTTACGAACGCGAAAAGAGAAAACATTATTATTTATTTTTCTTTAAGTGTGGAGAGAATATAGCCATTTGTCTCCATGTTTCTTGTCGTAAAAACCGGTTTAATTGTCCTAAACACAGATACGATGGTATATAACATCGTGTGTTAAGTTGCCATGTTCAACGTTACTAGATGATAGGTTACGAGTTGTCTAGTAACGTCGGCCATGTTGATGCGGTACGCCCTGTACTTTATGTCATCTTGCGGTATATACTGGAAACGCACTTCACGGGTGTTTTTCGTTGTTTGCGGCGACATACGGTCTAGATTAAATTAGTGAAAATTTTCGCGAAAGCTGACGGCAAGGTTGTATACTTAAACCAAATGCATATACAGTTCCGCCTGCGACCGATCGACTTAATATCCCAGATGATATTTCGCATAATCTCTTCCAAGTTAATCTTGAAAAGGATTAATGGTAGTGCGTGTTATAATGTCTAGGCTAATTACTTACAGGGACCCTGATCATGAGAGGGAAATTTATGGAAATGGGTTAGAGTGCAAACGGAAGGCATTACCAAATCCTGAACTCATCACTGTCGTTGAAAAGAAAAGTGTACAATTATTGCATTCTACCGGTGCTAACATATGGGGCAGAAACTTGGAGGTTAACAAAGAAGCTCGAGAACAAGTTAAGGACCGCACAAAGAGCGATGGAACGAAAAGTGTTAGGCCTAACGTTAAGAGACAGGAAGAGAGCGGCGTGGATCAAAGAGCAAACGGGGATAGCCGATATTCTATAGTTGACATTATGAGAAAGAAATGGAGCTGGCCAGGCCATGTAATGCGTACGATGGATAACCAGTGGACAATTAGCGTTACAGAATGGGTGCCAAGGAAAGGGAAGCACAGTCGATGACGGCAGAAAACTATAGGTGGGGTAATGAAGTTCGAAAATTTGCAGGCGCAGGTTGGAATCAGCTAGCGCAAGACTGGGGTGATCGGAGGTCGCAGGGAGAGGCCTTCGTCCTGCCAGGGGACATAAAAATAGGCTGATGATGGCGATGACGATGATTATATGTACAAGAGGTCGCACGAGGACACGACGGACCTGTACTGAAACGTAGTGCTTCCTTACACTCTATTCACATCGCTTGTGGTCTCCGAGATCACGGAGTCTCTTGTCACGGGTTCACCCACAGCCAGTATAGCGCGAGTACCCTTGAAAGGGAATGTCGCCCTGCAAGCAACGAAAAAAAAAAAAGAAGAAAAAATGATGTTACCACTACCAAGGCATGTGCCGGCGACATCTCCGGGTACATGTAGTTTTTCAAGATTTAGAGTGAAAAAACAGATGAACGCTGGGGTCGAGAATGTTGAATGAAAAAAAAAAGTTAATGGAAAGGCCACGGCGAGCATTGGGATCGTTTGTAAGAGGGGCTGAGGCTGCAGAAATGGAAGACAAATTGTAGCCAGGCTTCCGGGCAACAACAGCGTTTGTGTACGGAAGACCGATGTGCTAGGTGGGTTTCTCGTTTCGTTGTTTTCTGCGCTGGGGGCTTCTGTATGTGACAAAAAAAAAAACTAAACTTCCTAAAATCTAAACTTTCTTGTACCTTTGGCTCCTACCGTGCTTGCCACTACTGACAAACAATACTTCGACGTTTATGGGGCTGTACTGGTACGCGATTGCTCCTGATTTTGATGACACTGCTGTACTAATACCTTACTCCTTTCCAAGTCTCTCCCCCACTTCACGAGCGCTCACATATCTATATAGATGTGCTCACACACACACAAACACGCGGGGAATGGCGCAGCGTCTATTTGAAGGAAACAGGCAGGTGCTGCCGACGCGTCTTCAATCATCCGTGTTCTTCTCTTCTTCCTTCCTTGTTATGACACATTCCGTTTCTCTCGCATCGAACTTGTTCTGACGGTCTCTCCCTCGCTCTCCGCTTGTCGGGGCTCAGGAGACGCGCGGTTCCTTCACCCTTTTGTACATATCGGTGTCGTGTTGTTTCCAACCTCTCTTCCGCCTGAAAGCATGCTCCTGATTTAGAAGTTTTTGAACTGCATATACTAGCTGGAGAAAGCTGTAAGAGATTGAAAATGTGACACTATGGTTTTACAACTTGGTCGAAAATTGTGGGATTGTTTTTTCGGCGCTTGTCGAGTTCATCGACGAGAAAAATGTATTTTCTTATTTCGACTTTTCTTTTTTCTTCGCTGCCTGCGCCGAATGAATCGGAAAAATAGCAGATTTAGCTCCCCGTTTTAATTGCGGCCGTAATAGCCGCGTATACTGCGGAGCCAAGACTGTAAAATGGGCGATATCGGGCGCTATCTCTGCACATAAACAATTACTCTCCGTACGAGTCCGCAGAGGGAATGGCGCGCGGTTTGCAGCAGCTGTTGTTCGAATGCTTTAAAAATGCGAGCTGTAGTTCATTTGTTTCCTGGAGTGCTCGTTCTGGCTGCACGTGGGGTGTATATGTGCTCAACATCCTTGTTTCGCTCCCACCTCGGCTGGCAGGGCTTGTGACGCCGTACATATCGGCGAAGTTCGATCAGTTGCTGAGGTTCCTGTTCTCGGCGCACACTAACGAAGGTAACGATTTCTAATCACTCGCTAACCTCTGTTCAACCACGCTGCTGAATTTCTGGTTTTCAAGCTTTTAGGTAACCCCCTTGCATGATCGTGGGGTGGAGGTCGAATTAACGGAAATTCGCGTTCGAACTAAACGAGTTTTCCGTCCATGGCAATCTATTTATTCTTGCCAGGACTTTCCAGGGAGTGCGTTCGAATTAAGCGAAACGTCCAATTAACCGAGGTCGAATGAATGGGAGTCGATTGCATTAGTCTACGTTGCCTACAAGTTGGGAGCTATTCCGCTCGTCTCGTTCTGCACCCATGTACCCGCAGATGTATACCGCATGTCTCGAGGAACAAATTCCTGCGCTCTTGTATAAGTGCATCCTGCATGGTATCCTGGCACTAATATACTAATTAATAAGTTAGAAGCCATTCAGAATCGTGCTGCTCGTTTTGCTACAAAATCGTACCGTCGTAACGCCATATTTTGGGAACCACTCGTATGCTCCTTTTCCAAGATTTCCTTCCTCAACCAATTAGGTCATGATAACTTCCATACCAGTCGACAACATTACTTGAAAACCCCCACGTACCAATCGCCACGGAAATACAACAGCAAGACCATTCAAGAGATGCAAATCATCCTTATTCCCGCGCACAATAACTCAGTGGAACAACTTGCCCGATGCTGTATATAGTAACCGCATCCGATATATATATATATATATATATATATATATATACATACATACTACGTACGTACATACATACATACATACATACATACATACATACATACATACATACATACATACATACATACATACATACATACATACATACATCTTTCCTCACGCTATACTTAAACGCCTCATTAGCATCTTCATGATTCTTGATCACGGCACGGAAAGGTGTTATCAGCAGCGATATGACCCGCACTTCCACCCCCCCCCCCCACCCCTTTCCCCATTTTTTTAAACCTCGTGTATGAAAAGTATTCCTGGTGTACATTTATGCAGTTTCTATTTATCTCGTTTCGTTTTGGTTTCATGCATTATTTCCACCCCTCCTTTCACACCGTACTCGTATCGCTCGAAATGTACCCCCATTAGGCTAATGTCCTTTGGGCGCACGTAGTTTTGTGTGTAAATGAATAAATAAAAATTACCGCATACTTTGCTTCCGGTATGTTGTTTATGTTGCTGACGCATAGACAGCCTGCAAAGTGTTATACTCGTGTGCCTCGAGCCACTCGGCACGCTTACGATGTGCGCGCTAACGTTCGTGAAAAAGGCGAGCGCTGCGACTGCTGGACGCACAACCGACTGATCGATCCATTCTATTGATACAATAATTGATTGAGGGTTTGATTTGATATTGAGCGATCGATCGATCTACGGCTGTATACCATACTGAGCAAATCGGTCGATTGATAGGTATCCTGAGTAGAGTGTTCAACCAAGTGTTCACTGAGCCATCTTGAGGCCGCCGTCAAGGGACGCACGTTTATGAAGTGAGGGAGTGCATGGAGCCTGAAAGATACCTTCGTTAACACCTTTCCAGAAGAGTATATACTCTGTAAGTGCTTGAATGCGGAATGCTCGTGGCCCCACAATATGTAGAATGCTTTAGCACTGCGCAGTATGGCTGCTGAGAGGCGGCCCGAGGGAGCGGACACGCTCAGACGTGACATCGATGCATGCAAGTGACATTGACAAACGCTGGCCCACATTCCCGCCACTCTTCAATGGTTTTACTTACAGTCGGTTGGGCCATCCTGCAGGCACCAATCGTCGTTACGTTCGCTGCGCAGTGCGCTTTTCTTTTTCTTTGTATTAGCGAGTTGTTATAAGATGGGAACTCGTGCTCGCATTGTAGGCCGCCAGAAAGCTGACCAAGAAATATATATATATATATATATATATATATATATATATATATATATATATATATATATATATATATATATGCGACATTGGCGCGAGTTTTTTGCGCTACGCGGGAGTGGTAGGGGAAGAGGCAGTGCCTGACATCTCTTTGGCGGCTGTCAACAGATGTCACCGGCGTACAATGGGCGCGACTACTCTATGGGGCCGATGCTGTAGTAGTCGGTGTGGCAATGCTCCCGCAGTTAAGCTAGCTGATGCATGCGTGCGTGCGTACTGGTGCTTACGTGATCTCTAGCGGCCGTATACGAGGCTGTCGCATTTTCTAAAGAAATGATTTCCTCCATTCCTTCCTTATACAGTCTTCCTTCTTCCCCCCTCCCTTTCTTCGATTTCTCTTTATTTTCTTACTTCATTTTCGCTGCCAATTCTTTAATCCATTTTTTTTTCATTGAATTTGTTTGTCGCAAAAAACATGAGCATTCTATATAGTAAATTTTTTTTAATTCTGCCGAGCACGAATACACAAAAGATAGAGATTCGAGTATCTATTGTTAGAATATTTTTCTGATTAGAGAAAGAAAGAAAGAAAGAAAGAAAGAAAGAAAGAAAGAAAGAAAGAAAGAAAGAAAGAAAGAAGAAAGAAGAAAGAAAGAAAGAAAGTTAACATAGTAAAGTCGTCATTTCCTTGAGTACACATTTGGAAGCCCGTTTGAACTAAGCAGGTTGTGAATGATCGAGAGCGAAAAGAAAATCAAAGTGTCACCATAGTTGGCGCCAAAAGTGGGTAATTCGACGCGGCGGGTGGATCTTGTGAGTGGAAGTTTTGCCATCGGCAGGCAGCCTTCGATAATCACAGTTGCTTTCAAACTTCAAAAATCTTTTTCAGGCGTGTTCTGTACGTGCCAACGCGGTGGGGCGATTGGAAGCAGGCAAAGCATGCCGCCTGATGAAGCCCGGTTGTACACTGGACAGCCGTGATTGGACAGAACGCGTAAACTTCGAAGCATTCACTACAAATGTGCTGACGAGCTCCCAGACAGAGTTGCTATACATTGCAGATGGAAATACAAGGCTCTCACTTGCGCCAAGTTGTCATTTCGTGGATCTTAATTTCCATTTTTCGTATTTTCTTCTGCATTTCAATTAAACGAAATTTATTGTCCATATGATTTCTCTTGCTTTCTTTATCTGTTTTCATCATGTGGCTGCAACTAAAAAGAAAACAAAAATGGATCACCTCCGGTTTTCTTGTTCTTTTCGCTCGATAGCCCAAATAGGTACACATATACTATATATACTAGTTAGAATGCTGAATGTATTATAGCCGATGCACCCACACACACCCACACACGCGCACGTGCGCGATACCATGTACGCGTTACAATGAAATGTAATGAAACGATTATTGCAAAATTAGTCAAGGTATATAGCACGTGTTCGACCTTCACTAAACCCGTATACTAGGCCATAATCGGATGTGCGATGAAATCGAATTCTGAAGTCCCGGATACAATCCTCAACTCGAAGGTGCGTGTACATTCGATTGGTCGTTCGAGACACCGAATGCTCGGACACCTCCATATAAATACTGTTTTGTCCGAGAAGCTATAGCGCATGTTTGGCAGTGGATGCACGCTTTCTCGTTTTGTATCGTTTTTTTTTTTTTTTTTTGTTTATATAGGTCCGCCGGCACGCGCGCGGGCTCTTTCCACCAGCCAAAATGGCGCCGTATACGCAAGGAGAAAGATGAACCGTATAGCGTTCGATACTCTGGCCACCATTATTTCCTGCCCTTTTTGTTTTTGTCTCGTACGTGACCAGCCTCGCCGAGGCTCGAGGACGAACGATGCGCCGATGTTTTCCTGCGAAAGGGGGACATATCAGTCACGTATCAGTTTATCGTGTACACGTTCAGCCAAATGCAAGAGTCCCTTCCGCGAAAACAAGCAGAGTGGTTTTCTTTGATTAGCTACTGTTTGCTATACATCGCTTTGCCGAAGGCAACAAATTAGCGAATGCAGACGTGGAGTCGACCACGTATAGGAGCACGTGTGCTCTTCCGCGCGTGTAGCCGATACCGGAATTCTAATACGCCCATATCTGAGCTGTTAGATGCAGCGCTCACTAAGCATCTCCCTATTCCTCACCAATTCAGTGCAATTTAGTTTTAAAAAAGAAAGAAAGAAAGACGACCGAACCAAATCCAGGAACTCATCTTGAACGTATAACTATAGGGAAGTTGCAAAAGTCAATTTACCGTGACATAACAATACTGCCACATGAAACATTTTTGCAGTCGGTAGATCTGCGCTTTTTGGTGTCGCTATCGCGAAATTTTGTATTTTCAAAGCCTATAGGCCATAGCGCACATTTACTGCTACTCTCGCTCAAACTGTGCAATTGCGCCATATTGTCGTTTCTGATTGGCCTGCAGGGCCGCTATGACCCCTCTGATTGGCTCGAAGCGGCAACATGGTGGAATTCGACAACATGGCTGAATTTGGCATTGTACAGTATAGCAATCTGGCTCCTAATTACGTTTCCCTGGCATGATGATGATGATATTTTATTACCAGCTAGTACCGATCGTCTTTATCACTGCCAGCCTCCAGCTGCGTTTTCTGCATTTCTCTCGGCACCCGTTTTGTTAGAGCGGATATACAGGGTGTTTGACTTAACTTGGGCCAAACTTCAAAAATATTGAAATGCTACGTATAGCTGGACAGAAACCAAAGTAATGTTGTTTGCCGTCGCTTGGCGATACTCGGATTATTTTTTGCATTCCGCCTATTTAGATAATTATAGTCTTAAATAATTATTCAACTTCTCAATTATTATTATTAGATGAAAAGTGTAAATGAAAAAATTGTAGAGCAACATGAAAAACTCCCGATGCAGCTTTCTGTTACTCAATACGTGCTACATAAATGTGTTTAAAAAATTGGGGTTTTACGTGTCGAAACCACGATCTGATTATGAGGCGTAATGGGGTACTCCGGAAATTTGGACCACCTGTGGTTCTTTAACGTGCACCTAAATCTAAGTACACGGGTGTTTTCACATTTCGCCCCCATCGAAATGCGGCCGCCATGGCCGAGATTCGATCCCGCGACCTCGTGCTCAGCAGCCCAACACCATAGCCACTGAGCAACCACGACGGGTACATAAAAGTGTTATTCCGAGCGTGAAAAACGCCCGCGAATACACAGAAATTGCCTCGATCGAGCAGCCAGTCGCGCGGCAATTTTGCGTGCATTCGCGGGCATCTTTCACGCTCGGTAAAACACTTTTATGTAGCACATATTGAGCAACAGAAAGCTGTATCGGGAGTTTCTGTTGTTGCTCTACAATTTTCTCATTGTCACTTTTCATTTAATAATAATAATAATAATAATAATAATAATAATAATAATAATAATAATAATAATAATAATAATAATAATAATAGAGAGTTAATTAATTAGGACTATCTAATTAGGCGGTGTGCAAAAAATAATCTGAGTATCTCCAAGCAACGGCTAACAACATTACCTTGGTTCTGTCCAGCTACGTAATAGCATTTGAATATTTTTAAAGTTTGGCCTAAGTGAAACACCCTGTATATCGCCATCTGTTCGGAGCATTACGTGACCTGTGCAATGTCGCTTCTTCCAGGATATCATTTACTTGCGTTTGATCCCGAATCCCCACCAGATTCTCCGTGTTGGATCAATCGATATATGAAGTTCAGCTGCATGAGGTCGAAGGTCCGATTCCTGGCCGCGTTCCGATGTGGTTGGAGGGAAGAAAGTCTCGTGTGCTTAGATGGACGTCCACGTTAGAACACCATGTGTTCTAAATTAACACGGAGCGTCTTTCATAGCCACAGTTTTGCTTTGGGACGTTAGACCTCATAATTTGATGTGGTCTTTAGTCGAATTCCCATTGCTGAGCACGAGGTCGCGGGATCGAATCCCGGCTACGGCGGCCGCATTTCGGTGGGGGTGAAGTGCGAAAGCACCCGTGTACTTAGATTTAGGTGCACGTTAAAGAACCACAGGTGGTCCAAATTTCCGGAGTCCCCCACTACGGCGTGCCTCATAATCAGATCGTGGTTTTGGCACGTAAAACCCCATAATTTCTTTTTTGCTCTGTCTGTGTAGATCTCATTAGTAATCATCTTTTCGGAAGTGTTAGGTATTAGAAAGTTGCTTTGGCGTATCCCGAACTATCAGTACAGGATCGAGGGGCCAGCGGGAAACGTTGAACCGTGTTGGTAAAACGCGCTGGATCAATTATTCTTTAAACTTCGCCTCAAGCTGCCTGTCATGAGGCGTCCGCAAGCCTTGTTGAAGAAGCCCGAAACTCCATTAACGCCGAATCTCGCAGTCTGCATGCCGTAACGCAATGAAGTGGCTGCCAGATATCGTCTTGATAGATAGATAGATAGATAGATAGATAGATAGATAGATAGATAGATAGATAGATAGATAGATAGATAGATAGATAGATAGATAGATAGATAGATAGATAGATAGATAGATAGATAGATAGATAGATAGATAGATAGGGGAATGAAACGAGGAAGAGACAGATGCAGCCAGCTGAGCTGCACATTTGTGTATAGTGCTCCTTACGGCCGTCGGCGGCAAGATACCGGAGCGATACGGTCGTCGTATTTTGTAACATCAGAAATCAGCACTGATATGGAAGCCTGCGCTTATCCAACGAAGATACGGCCGAAGCTAAAGTGAAATGTTGGCTTCTCCGGCATGCGCGATGGGGCGTCGCGTGGCAGTTGTAACAACGCGTGTCGCCAGTATTCCGATGGAATAGCTACACGTTTCAAAGTAACGATCGTGCCAGCAAACTGCGACGTATTATATAGCGCGGAAATGTTATCTTATTTTTGCCGCATCTCTCCTTGGAAAGTTGGCGCAGGCAACTGCAATCTGTTTTAGCTTACTGTGCCTCGTGATGCCTGTAGCACCATGCAAGAATACGGCTTTACGAACTCCACCGTGCGGTGCCAGTCTACAGCGTGCGCTGCAGTTCTTTCCGTACCAACCGTGGTGGCTCAGTGGCAATGGCGCTCTGCCGCTGAGCCCGAAATCGCACGTTCGATTCCTGGTCGCGCTGGCCGCATTCAGATGGGAATGGAAGCCGGTATACTATTGTTTGTGTGCACGTTAAAGAACCCCAGATGGTCAGAACTAACCTAGCGGAGTTAATTCTCCGCTACGGCGTGCCTCATAACCCATTGTACAGAGTTTCAGGACGTTACAAACTCCGTAATTTAAATTTCATTTCTTATTTCGCTCATTCTGGGCATCAAACTTATACTTGAATTGAGAATGGCGTTTTAAGAAAGTGATGAAGCGACCTGTGTGGAAGTTCAGCTGATTAACTTCGCGTTTGCCTGGCCCATTCGACAACTCACTGCGCCGGAACTTCCTCCGCGAACCGCGCGCCTTTTATCGAAAGAATGGCTCGTGCGCGAAAGAACCTGGCGGCCAAGTCTGTCCGACCGAGGACTCGAAAAGAAGAAGCAAAAAGAAACTACATCAGAATGCGTGCATTCATCGAAATCCTAACCTGGCGCCTCGATTGGCACCATCTTTTTCTCCCCACCTCGTCGTCCTCGATTTTACTCTTCAGAGGGTGCTGCCATACCTGTTTTTATTTTTTCTCTCTCCTCTGTAATTGGCCCTCGAGCGAAGGGCATTCTTTATTTTTCTTACCTCGGCACTCTCGTGTATACTCTCGGCGGTATTGTCTCCTGCTTTTGACTCTTGATGGCGTTGTTCGTGCGGTTTGCTGTGTTCGTTTTTGTCTGTTGCCGGATGTTCTTTTCGAAACCACCGGCACGTGTCTGAAATCCCTCTTCGTCGAGAGGTCTGTGCGTCGTCGCCATGGTTCGGAAGTGGATCCGCTGCCGGCTTGGAGTGGCTCCGAGAGGACTTAACCGTAACTCGTCGTATACCTGTAAATGCCATTCGCTTCGCCGGTCCGCTCGCCATTGTGCTCGCTGCCTAAGAGGGATTCGCCGCCAAACCGAATGTTACGGCGCCCCATTTCCCATCTCCTTTGAGCTGCCTTTTTGGCTAGTCGCTCTCCTGGTGAGCTTTGTTATACTCTAGCTTCTTCTTTGCAAGTCTGTTTACCTTGCGAGATTCGGTCATGAATGAAGACATGAACTCTGGAAAGGCAAACGAAGAAAAAAGGCGAGGCCGTTCTTATCGCTGTATCAGAGCGTTTCATATTAACGTGCGGAGGATTTGGCGAGATTTTCTGCGAGTTGCCTCGTGTTGCGATGTACTAGACGATAATCCGTTACAAAAGTATGTACGGGGTGCCCATGTGGTAGATAATCACGGTATTGAAGCAGGGGGGGTATGAAGGAGAGGGAAAGATGAGTTACAAACTGCGACCGAGACACGCAAGCGCCTACGAAGACTTCTAATCAATGTATATACAGGTGATATACGAAGCAGAGAAAAAGAAGACAAACCAGAAAAAAGGAGACATATAGGTGCTTGTCGCGTCACGGTCTGCGTGTTTTTGTTCGTGTTTCTGTACCATATACAATACACTATGCTGTCTAAGCACTATATACGATCATGCACTGTAATGTAATATTTCGCGCTATTAGAAAAAGAAAAGCGTTCTACCGCTGTTTGAATAGTGGATTGCCTGCAACGAATATGCTAACAAAGGAAATCAAAATAAAAGATAAAGAGAACGTTAGCTCTCCTGTTAGCCTTAGTGAATACAGAGGTCGTATTCTGAAACGTTCCACTTTGGCGATAGTTCGCCTAGGCGACAATTTCGCCTGCAGGCGCGCGTCGATTGGCTGTTTTAGCAAAATTGGATGAGCGAACTATCGCCCAGAAGCCTCTCAGTTGAGCGGAAGCTGGATTGATAACCAGCTTTTATTCGATTCGTGGAACGAATAATTTATTGTGTTAACTTGTGCGCACAACGGTTCACCACCACTGTCCCTAAATTCCAGGGGAACGCCTTCTGAAGTCGGCTCGCCTTACCAGCACTGGCCTTACATATCGTCCCACTCGGACCATCCCTTGAAAATTCATGCTATATAAGCCGAGACCAATGCTCTGAAGTAATCTTCATTGCTTTAGGGTACTGAAGGTCCACAGTTCATTTTTTTTGTCGTACAGGCGCGAATTATGTAAGGAATTTTTGTACGCCCCCCTCCTATGTAAAAGAGTGCTATAGGAACGAACGAACGAACGAACGAACGAACGAACGAACGAACGAAGTTACCAGAGACGTCGTGCCTTGCATAAGCGAGCGGTGCCTGTTTTGTTGTCTGCCTGCACGGTAGCACTTGAATAAGCGCAATTTGCGCACGCCGCGTGAGTGTAAACAAACTCGTCGCTTGGCTAAACCGTGGCCGCAATTATGTTTCGAAACAAAAACAGCTGCTGTCTGGTTGCGCCCCCTATTGCAAATATATTCAACTATCAACAAAAATACACGGCCTTCGTGATTTGGAGGCGCGCGCGGGTCTCGGAGGTTTGTTAAAACAGCGCAAACAGGCAGCCTCTGCGATCAGTAACGGACGACAAACAACCGCCCAATCACAACGGCAGCAAGCGAGGAGTGTAGTGTACAGCTGGGTGCATGTTGCGAAGGGGCGCGCCGCCTCTGCGTATCCCACCAAACATGGCTGCCTCCTGTTAGCTGAGGGGACCGGTGAAGCTGCCAAAGCACGGAATGCGCGGCGTTTCCCGGCTACGGCGACGCTGACAATGTCGTACGTCTCCAAACGAAGCACCCAACGAAGCTATGCTGTCTATTACAAGTGAGTTGAGAGCTGAATTCCTCTCTCGCGAGCTGCAAAATCGGGCGGACCAGCGACTGTGCGTCCGGCCACTGTAACCTGTTGCGGTGGCTGGCTGGCTAGGCCAGCGAGCCCGTCGTGTGTCTGCCGCGCGTGCGGAGATGCGACAGCTACTACCTCTGTCCGATGAGATTTCGCATGTTTGCCTCGCTAAGTGTGCGTAGAGTGATATCCGGACCCGGCTGGTGATAAGCGGCGGCGTTCTCTCGTAGGCTCGATAGACAGCCCCCATGTCGCAACATCGCGGTTCGTGCTCCGAGCTGCATTTGTTTTTTCTTTTTTTTTTCGCCGCTGTAATCTGTCGGGCGGCCTGTCTGACAGCGCTCGTTATCTAATCCGGCGCGTTTCGCCGTAAGCTGCCGTAATCGGGTAGGCAGTCAACAGTACCAGGGAGGCATGCATTGAGCTAGGGAGACGAGGCCGTTGCGCGAGGAAAACGCAACACGCGTGGTTTAGGATTGCATTGACGACTCGAAATGCGGATAAGCGTGCTGAACAGTGGTTTCATTGCGAGAGAGCTTCGAGTCGTCTACGCAGTCCGTTACCAGGCAGAACATTGCTTTCTGTGCTGAACGCATACTGATATTACATGCATGCAGATCGTGCCCACGGGAAAAGCAATAATAATAATAATAATAATAATAATAATAATAATAATAATAATAATAAGAAGAAGAAGAAGAAGAAGAAGAAAGGCTCTGTGTGAACGGTATCGGCACTTATATGTTGCTACAAGTTGCTGCTGTAGTCGCTGCAACCTAAGAATGTCATGTGAGGGCTCCACCCACAGAAACGCAGTACAGCTGCCCGTCACTTCTGAAAGAGAACCGAGCCATCTGGAGTCTGCTCACAGCTGAATGACTTCGCTCGGCTAATATAAATGCTAGGCCGACTCGAAAATAAAAGCTCGTTGTTTCACGCAAAGTATTACCTTTGGCCTAGCACTGATGCCAGGATTACTCATGCAAAATTTGCCGATACGGTCATTTTTCGTCCTAAATCCAGTGACACCAAGTACACTGTACGGAGAAACAGCCGGTTTAAACACGCAAAACCGTTTGACGTCACAGAAAAAGGATTCGATCGCTAGGGACGTAGAGCCTTGTAGTTGTTTCAAATACTTATAATCGTCGGGGGATCTCAGCATCGCTTCTCTGATACCTAATAGAGTGGAGTCTGCTTGCTGGCCATATAGTTAAGTATCTGCCTACATAACTGTTTCTCGCTTGATTTAACGTTACAGCTGTGAAATGATTTCGGAACATCGCTGAGCCATCTCTGGTTCGTGTCGCCAATTTGTCGCAGTGGTACGCAGTAATTATGCCTTCCAGCTGACTCAGAAAGCGGCATTGTATTCGGCGAGCTTCCCTGTCGTCGTCGAGGAGGACACAGGAAAGTCGCAAGAAAGGAGCCCTTGACCGATGCGCTGCTCCATGAATGCAAGAGTAAGAACACGAGACCTGAATGATGATGATGATGATGGTGATTTATTGGCCGCTCCTTTGAAACGAGGCGGCGACAAAAAGTAACGTAGCCTGCTTAATTTAATGAGGTATGCTGTACATGTTTTTCATTCTAGCATTCTTGTATACATCTCCTTAATCTTTATTTTTCTTTTTTCCCCCTCAAAACTTCTTTACCTTCTACCTATGCATGTAACGGATCCGGTCGCATCAGTTTCTTCCCTGATTTTTTTTTTTTTTTTTTTTTACACCAATACTCTAAACGCCTCTTGCTTATCTCGACTGCTGACCGGTTGATACTTCCGTCCACTTTAAATCGAAGCGCTTCTGGAAGGTGTACGTTACCTCCGGGTCTCACTGGGTGAATCCCTTCGCATTCCATTAGGATATGCTGAGTGGTCTCCGGATATTTGCTGCTGCATACGCATGTCTCATCTTGTTACGAATATTTGCTACAGTATGTTTTTGTCCTATAGGGCAATCAGCTCGAGCCTCAAATAGCAAGGCACTGCCCTTTGTGTTATCGTACAGATTTTCCTTCTAATTTCTTTCTTCCCATTCTTGTAAATGCCCCTGGTCATTTTTCTTTTTTTTTTCTATTCTTTGCATCCAATTTGCTGTCTCTGTTTAATAAGACTGATTAACAGCGCCACCTATAAGCGCAAACGAGAAGGAAACATGTCGTCTGGAGACGAAATGAAAGCAATCAAGGGAGGAAGGCCTGTGCTGTGACACAAGCGTCGTAGTTCTTTACTGCGGCAGGCAAGGGTGACACCAGAGTTGACTTGAATATGCCCCCCCCCCCCCCCCCCCCCCTATATGGGAGAAGGTGTCGACCTTACTAAACAGTCAAGAATACGGAAAGAAAAGAAACAGCGAAAGGACTTCACCGCAAGTTCTCGTCAGGCTTGAACACAACGCTATTCGAAATGTTTCTTAACGGTTCAATTCCCAGTAAATATGCAGTAAATATACAATAAATATACAGTAAATGCAGTAAATATACATTAAATGGTTAGAAACGGATCGGCACCAGCACAATTCCACGTCGCATATGCTTCACAAAAATTTGCAAACCTAGAACTCCCCTGCGCCAAAAGCGAGACTTCGCCTATACGTATATGTGATCGATGGCCGCGGACACGCTGCACGGATTTATATCACCACTTACTGGAAGGACAGCGTCCCGCGCCCGCAACTCCTTAATTCACCAACCTGACGTCAAACGTACTACGTCTTGAAGACGACGAATCTATTTGTCGAGTTCGGCGTAATCTTCATGTTTACCGATGTACACACATAAAGTTAGCCGTCACCTGCTTCTCGAGGCACCCTGGAACGCAACAATGCACTCAGGGCAGGAATTTCACTGAGATATGTCGCCTTCTGGGACCCTAACTGTCGCGAAGAGGATAGATGAGGAGGATGGAAGTAGCGTCAAAAAAAAAAAAAAAAGAAAAAAAAAGCTATATTTAGTTAGATTCATTCATTCACTTTACTTTTTCTTCACAAGATAACGTACACATTGTGAAAGTGGCCAAGAATTAAAGCCGTTCCATTACGGCTTGAAAAAAGAAATATCGTGTCTTCAATAATTGTTCAAACTTATAGTTCGCCTGTTAACCTTATAGTTAATCTTCTTTCTTAAGAAATTCTGTTCCCCTTCAAAAGCTTGCTGCTTGGGGGCTCGGGCTCAATTGCTTCATTGCGTGCTTCGCGTCATTTCATTCCTGCGTCGTTATGAAACAGCCTCGTTTCTTGTGTAGTAAATTATAGCGCTCGCATATAATATTGGATCGCTCGTGTCCGTTGCCCGTGAATAGCTGTTGTTGGAGCTAGAGATAAACTTCAGGCGCAGGCCGCCGACGCATATTATCGCTCGTCACCGTAAACGGAGTTCATCGGTATCTTTGTGGGGCGCGATACAGAGCGGCGAGTCTGTGTTTTGAAATCCGTGTACCTTTGTTTTGTTGTTTCGCGCTGTACGTATTTGTCGCATGTTAGAAAATTCGCTGTTTTAGCGGACCGCTTATACAGGTGGACAAAGAATGACCATGGCCGGTATTTTGTAGCGATGCCTTTCCGGTAATAATACCTTTTCGCGCTTATCGCGCTTTGTCAGTGGTCAGAGCGACGGCCCGCTCGCGTTATCAGTAGGATCAGCCGCCGGCCGTGAGCGGTGGATGATAAGAC
Organism: Dermacentor silvarum; assembly: GCF_013339745.2. Taxonomy (NCBI): domain Eukaryota; kingdom Metazoa; phylum Arthropoda; class Arachnida; order Ixodida; family Ixodidae; genus Dermacentor; species Dermacentor silvarum. The sequence goes on from NC_051157.2 coordinate 86,545,912, forward strand.
TAGTATTAGAATAAGTCATAAGGCATCGCTACAAAATCGTGGCCCATGTGCACAAAGAACCTTTGCGTGTCTTTCATGTACCGCAAAAACATACACGCCTAAAGCATTTTGTGCTTATGCCTTTTTTTCGTGTATAGTGTGTCCTTGTATGCGGTCTTCTTCGTCGATCATGCGTCACCAAATAGTCCAAGTATGGCCTCTCAGATGGGCGGCGGGCGCAATTTTGTGCGCGTCGCTGGATCTCGGATGTCGTGGCCCAAGTTTTCACCTTAGCCAGCTTACCGACAGGAGAAGCGATCATCCGACCATATAGGCGCATATTGAAAATTAAATAATTAGACGACACAACTTCTTGGTGCATGTGGTTAGATGTTTGGATCGGCAGCGAATCAAGGCGATTGGTTTGAAGTGCTGGTGAATATACAGATTTATGTCGATCCGTTTTACCGATTTACTTCAGCGTAATTTACTAAGAATTTTTCATATTTTAGGCTCACCGCAGTCAGAACTTCTGCGTCCCAAAGCTACGTACCCTCGAATGCGAGAGGCGCCGTACGAATATAGTGAAGAACGCTCGGTAAATTTTGCCTACTTTAATTGGTTCTGTAACATGCAGATGTATACTACATGGGTCATTAATTTTCTTTTTTTTTTCTTTTTCAGTTCAGTTCAGTTCAGTTTATTATTCATTCACACAGTTATTTACACAAGATATAATATACAGACAAGGGTCCCATAGTCAGCGACTGCACCGGTGCCATTGAAACTCCATTGGAATGCGGCTACTCCTATATCAGCGCTAATATGAATTTCACGTCGCAAGCAAAGCGCGATTTGCCTGCATGTGGCCAGAGCTGAACCTGAGACGGGAAGGAATGCGATTAGTATATTCGGCCCCTTGGAAGGAATCGTTGATATCCCATATACCAAATTGTGCACTTACCATTTCCAAGGCTATAGCAGTACGCGTTTGTCGTGTGTCTTAACCATAACCGCCTTGGCCAAAACCTGTTAAATTACCCATCCCCTCCCCCCTCTCTTCCCTTTTTTTTATTTGTATATAGTTTAAAAGTTCAACTTGCAGCAGCTTCTTTTTCTTTTTCTTTTTTTGTTTCCTGTGCCAACGCTTTACGCAATGCACAGGAATACGTTCTGACCATATTGGCGATAAGTTATAACAGATGGTACTCCTTGCCATCCTTTTCTCTTTCCCTTATACAGCTGCGCCCTTGCTTTCGACCAGAAGACTGTATACTTTTTGATGGAAAGTCCGTTGCGACCTCATCAGCACGGCGGCATTTTCCGTTACTGAAATATGTGCGACGCGTACGTGACCACTGTTTCATAGGCCGAATCTCGTGCCGACCCCTTTAAATAGCCTTTATCTTGTCGGCTTTCTATCAATAACAGTACCTCAACTGGCGCGCGTCTCGCAATGTAAGTTCTCGGTTTTTATTTGTCCTCCCATTTTCTTTATCGCGCCATTTCAGCGATTTCTGCGCCGTTGCATTGTCTCATTTTCGCTCTCTCTCTCTCTCTCTCTCTCTCTGACCTTCGATATTAGTTTGACGTCTTATATCGCATCGACCTTCCGACCGTTCTTTTCTTCATTTTTTTTTTTTTTACGCGAACTCTTCCTTGCCCTGATTGTTATTGTCTGATCGCGCACTTGCAGTTAATTCCCGGCTTTTAATGTATTTTACCGCTTCCTCATCCTACTTCTGTTTCCGCCTATACTCAGCCGTATATCTGCGGTGTTCGCAGTTTTCATGCCCCCGCGCGCAGACACCGAGCATTAATGGCGGATGTCGGGGAACATTGCAACAATGCGTAAGGGCACGACAACGTGGAAGCTCCAGCGCACGGCCATGAGAAGCATGAATGGTCGATTCCGTGCGCCAGGGCGTTTAGTGAACCAAGCCGAGGGCAGCCTTCATGCGCGAGGGCCTGTCGGTAACCTTTGTGACTGCTTGAGGACATATGCGAGCACACGTGTCGCTTTATATGCTACCACTCTCTGGCAGTATAATTTTGTATACGGCTCTTGAGCGCACGGACCGTTGGTCGATGGGCGGCTCAGTTGCTATGGCGTTCTTCTGCCGAGCACGATGTCTTGGGTTCGACTCCTAGCCGCGGCGGCCAATTGTGCACCTTTGGAACGATAAAATCAATCAATCCATCAATCAACCAACCCATCCAATCACTTCATCCAATCAGTCCAATTAATTAATCAATCAGTCACTGTCAGTCAGTCACAGTCAATCAGTCACAAGGCGTCAGTTACAGTCATTCAAAGTCAATCAGTCACAATCAGTCAGTCAGTCACAGTCATATCAGTCAGTCATAGTCAGTCATATGAGTGAATTAATGGATCGGCCAATCAATCGACCGGTCGCTTGTTTGTTTCGTGAGGTATTCTGCCGTCATGTTTTTCATGGGCGGTGCACTTTTGTGGCATTTGGCAGTGTACTCCACAGTAACCTCGCCAGGTTCCTTATCGCCCTGTTGTCTTGCACGCATATCAAGGGTGCGCAGCAGACACAGTTCGATAGCTGTAAGCTATACATAGGAGTCGCACCGCCCCCTCCGCCCTTTGTCTGAACTTGGCGACACGTGTGGATCATGTGTGCCGAATATTGTATCGACGGGAAAGGCGACCTTCGTCATGAGCTGTACTCGAGGGTAAAAAACTGCCCTGCGTGTTCTGCTGAATCTTTGTACACGAACTGCGAAAGGCATGCGGTGATAGTATATTTTCTTTCTGTAATGAAATGGTCTGTCACGAATTTGTACATGTGATTGAGGTGCAACGGTACTTCTGGATTGTAGTACGTGGCGCGACTACTGGCGCGCAATGCTGTAACAAAATAAGTAACCGAAGGAAAGTGGGGCTTCGTCCATTTCAGCGTTCATTTAAACGGACACGGAAGAGAGACACTAAATAAATTTACTTGTTTTCGTCACAGCAGCCGGCAACAGGTACGCAAAAAAAAAAAAAAAATGTATAATGATTGTTTATGTGACTGGCTGATACGTGTCTTTATAACTTCTCCAGGCTTCTTACGATGGAGACTGCATGTTGCATTGCCTGTACGTACGCTTGCAGCTGTGCTCAGGGATGTCAAACCGTGTAAAATTTTCCGTATTGTGGGAAAAATCAGGGATCTGAAGGGAGCAAGGCAATTTATTTTTTGTCAATGTAAAACGTACAAAATTGTTTGGTGAGATCGAAAATTTTTCTTTGTTCTCTCTCTAGTTTCGGGTACCAACAGTGGCAGTAATAAGTGATTTTGAGAGTAGCCCATTTAATACAAGTCAATCCGACATGCCTAAATCTTCCCACAGACACTGCTTTGCATAGTTTCGAAATCCGAGCTTCTTGTCTGCCGCCAGCTTTGGTCGCGCTTGTGGCAGCTAATTACAATGACTGTTGCAAAGACAGACATTCCCGCGGGCCCACGGTAACGGCCTTACAATGAACTTCGGGAAATTGCAGCAGCGGGTGAAATTAAACGTTGGAGGTAGTTTCAGCAAAGCTGGCTGGAAGATAAAAGGTTGACTTGATCCAATGGAAGGTGACGGCTGCCGGAGCTTCATACGTACATTTACTTGTAAATTAAAACTGAACGTTGAGTGATATTTATCTTTCATTCTCGTAGCCAAGTATGATCCTTGGAAAGCGCTTATGTGGAGCAGGAAGTGTAACTGCTCATTTGCGGATTATTTGCAGAATTGAGATAATGAAAGGTTTTAAAGCGTGAAAGGCTGACAACAACGCTTTATGTCGAGGTTATTTAGAAAAGAAACCTTTCATTAATGTACTGTACCTGCTTTTTAAGCGTTTCCTCAGACTGCCGCCTGTATACAGGAGCATATGGGGGACTCAGTCGTGGATCTTGGATGTTTGCTAGTCGAGTATGTTCCTTAATTTCCTTTTAGGTCCATTTCGAAGGAATTGATTATAAGTGTAGATCCTCTGAAGTGACTTTTCTTAAAAAACAAGTGCAAAACCGAACAAACAACATTTTTGATGCTTTAGAAACTTTTTGAAATATGTGGAAAAACTTGTTCATGCGGAAGGGGGCGGGGGTGGAAGAGGAATCTTATAAGATTCCTCTTCCACCCCCGCCCCCTTCAACAGTATACTGTTGAACACGGGAAGGAAACGAATATTTCGGCTCGAAACATCAGAAATATTTGTGTGACAATTCGGCAACACTGTCTTAGCGCCCTGGTATATTTGCTTCCGCTGACCAGCTTTGGTTAAGAGAATTCCCCACGGAAAAAATAAATAAAATGGCTTATTGCCTTTCTCGGTTAGAACCCCAAACGCTGAACCCTAGCTATACAGGGTGTCCCAGCTATCGCGCAGCACGATTTAAAAAAAGAGGAACGGCGTTACGCGAAGCAAACCTAGTGCGTGTTGTTTCCAATGCAGTGGAGTAGCCGCCAGTAATTTTTTCGTTACTGAGATTTAATTAGCTAATTGTAATTAATTATCTAACTCGAGAAGTACTGTCTTAATTATCAAAGTGTCAATGAGAAAATTGTAGAGCATTATGAAAAACTTCAGCTTTCTGTTGCTCAATACGTGCTACATAAATGTGTTTTTCCGAGCGTTAAAGACGCCCGCGAATACAGCAAAATTCCTCGAGCGGCCATTCGCTCGGCAATTCTGCGTGTATTCGCGGGCTCCTTTCACACTCGGAAAAACACATTTATGTAGCACGTATTGAGCAACAGAAAGCTGAAGTTTTTCATGTTGCTGTACAATTTTCTCATTTACACTTTGATAATTAGGACAGTAGTTTTCGAGTTAGATAATTAATTACAATTAGCTAATTAAATCTCATTAACGAAACATTACAGGCGGCTACTTCACTGTACTGTAAACAATACGCACAAAGTTCGCGTAACGACGTTCCTCTTTTTTTAAATCGTGCTGCGTGATAGCTGGGACACCCTGTATAGCCGTGTCGTTGGCGTGTGCAGATGTTTCCTGGAGTGGTTTGCTTTAGGATTCGCTGCGTTGTATGGTACGTGTTAACGCATTGCAAATGAAAGTAAGACTGCCTGAACTTCATGGTCGCGTCGGCCTTTTGTTTATGCTTCCTGACTCGCCAAGCTACAGATCGCGATCAGGCTGTCGTATTTGGCGTTACAGAGGTGGGATGTACCAGTCTGTAGCCTAGCTTGACAGTTATCCGTATTGTTCGATTAGTAGACGTCTGCGTTGTATGGGCCACGTTTCCCCCACAAATCTAGAGATGTTAACTACAATCAATCAATCAATCAATCAATCAATCATGTTGATCATCAATAGAAGCGGCAACAAGAACGTATTCTGGTTGCTGCACACCACCCGCCTTGATGGCTTAGTGGCTACAGCGTTACGCTGCCTTAGCACGAGGTCGCGGGATCAACTCCCGGACACGGTGGCCGTATTTCGATGAGGGCGAAATGCAAGAACGCCCGCGTGCCGTGCATTGGGTGCACGGCTGGTCAAAATGTCCGGAGCGCCCCGCTATATACGGCGTGCCTCATAATCATATCGTGGTTTTGGCACGTATAAGACCACCAGAGTAGAAAAATAGATATATTTGCTGCGGCGCTATATGCCATTGAAGCATTGAGCACACGTTCAAAGCCGCACCTTTATATTTATTTATTCGCGTGCTCGAACCCTTCTCTTTATTCGTTAATTCCGCGAGCGTGTGCGATCAGCGTAGCGCGGGGGATCAAAGTATTTACCCTCGGCTTATCACTTGACCTCCTCTGCGGATTTCCCCTTCGACCCGCCTCTTTTTAAAAGGAACGATGTTTGCGGAGCGACCCTTCCAAGAAGAGGGAACGGCGAAGGAGCGGGAGGAAGCAAGCCTTCTTTCGTTTCCGCTCACGTCTAACGGAGAAACAAAGTGTGTGTGTGTGTGTGTTGCATATATATATATATATATATATATATATATATATATCGGCGACAAACAAAGGAGTCCGTGCGAGGCTCGCATTAAATCAATCGATGCCGCGTGCGCCGTCGCCGAGTGCAAAACAATGGCGAGTGCATTGTCCTCCGACGCTCGACTCGAGCGCCTCGCTGTGATGGCGGGCGAAATGCATATTCATGCGCGCGTCCCGGCTGTGGCTTCTTTTCTTTCCCGCTCTCGCATATCCGGGCCCGATTGACCAAATTCAGGATATGCGCGCGCCTCATCGGCGGTATTGATTCCTACGTATAGTCGATTGCGCAGCCACGTGCACGCACACAAAGCCCGCTCGTGCGGCGTGTTTGTGGGCCTGCGGAGGACCCGAGGAGGCTCTGCATGTGTGTGCGTGTGCGCGTGCAATATGCGCTCTGCAGGGGCTTATACACAAAACGCGTGCATTCTCTCGCCTTGTTGCTTTTGCATGCGCTCGGGAAAGTACACACCCTTTCGCATGTATGCGTCCGCACGCACACACAAACATGTCGACGCGTGTTGCAAGCCTTTGTATTATTCTTTGCCGTGTATACCGCGGCCCTCCCCAAAACCAGGCCGCATGAGTCAACGATCGGCGGCGGCGGCGTCTGTGTGTGTCCTCCCAATTGTGTTGTTTTTTCGCGTGTTTTGTGATTTCTCCGGGATTGAGAGCAGGACGTGCGCGCTCTCTCTGTGCGGGGAAATCAATTTTTTGCTTTAGAGGGTTGTCATATTCTGCTAGCGCCCGGCCTGACGTGCTAAGAAGGCCGCTTCTCATGGGCGCCCTATATCTGTATCCTGCAATAAGCGAGGCCTTCATGTTGGCGACATCAAGAGGAATTCATAGTGTGGTGGTGGCGAGAGGTCTAATCAAAAGTTCATAGGCCGAGATTCGGCCGTTGCGCAATTGACGGAAAGATGCATTTCCGCTGAGACGCGTGCTTTTACTAGTGCACTGTATCGCGCGAATTTAGGTGGTTCGCGATTCCGCGATAAAGACATTGTAAGCGAAAGTTCCACGTTTGCTCTCTGCTTGCTATGGGAGCCTCCGCAAGTGCAGCTTCCAATTCCGGAGGCCTGCGCTGATATAGGTAGTTGTGAAGAATTTTAAGAAGTACAGAACGACTGTGCAAGTATATGTAGTATATAGTTTGATGACACGGTTTGACCGTCGTATCGAATTGGCATGCTGCTAATATGTGTGACCGCTCCCTTGAGAGACATGCGAGAACCGTTGAGTCGTTCCGCGATCGCATGTTTATAGGATTGACAACTAATGAACACACACTCTTCGTGGGAGGTGCACGCAGTGTGTCAGCATGATCCTCCACGGCTGCACCGAGACGCAGCTGTGTGTGCGCCGAGACGCAGCATGGCGTTTGTTATTGGCCCCGCATCAGACGCCATATACTATAGCTGATTCATGCAGTACACTGAACTGTTGAAATGTTCTCTGTGCATATAGGAATATATATGTTCTCTGTGCGGAAGACGACTGGCTTTTGCGCGGAGCTGGTACATGCACTGTCGCACCTTCGATATTACCGGCCACTGCAGGTTGCATTCCGACGTGCCTCGATTGAAGTCCGTGTATTCGGTGCGCGTTAAACAGTCCCATGTTGTCCAAATGATTCCAGCGCCTCCCGCTACGACGTCCCTATGTGTATTTCTTGTATTTCAAAATTCAATCAATCAATCAATCAATCAATCAATCAATCAATCAATCAATCATTGCTGTCTGAATGAAAAAGCTGGGTGCCCATGCATTTAATTGTTAGCGCATAAAACCCGTTCAGTGTGAGGGACAGGAACCGTTTCGTTCGCCCAATTGTCGCTGTCGCAACGTATACGTTGTGACTTTCTAACTAATTAACCGACGCAAATAAGATTCCACAAGAGTCTGGGCATGCGGTTTAGGCTGGACCGTATATGTGCGCTGTGGTGGCAGACAAGTGTGAGTCAACGTACGAGCGGCGCGGCTGCGTTCCTTCATCCTGTTCCATTCCATGGTGCCGCGACTCTTTATAGTGGAGCGCGTGGCTGCTGTATATATAGCGATATATTCCAGTGCACGCATGTGTTCGGCTTGCGTCAACGGGCCCGTGAGCACGTACACAGTTCGCGTGAGTCATCGCGGGGGCCCCAGCCGCGGTTCAAATGTGCCAGCCGCAACAGGCGGTATAAAAATGATTACCGGGAGGAAGCGTCTGTGTAGGTTCTCTCCGCCCGTTTCACTTTTGCCTGTATACGCGGCTCTGTATATGTGGATACAGCAGGACGATCCGCTACGTTCCTATAGCGGGCCGAGGCACGTGCTCGCGATGTTCACTTAGGTGTGTGATGGCGAAACCCCGCGGTAATGCTGGTTAACACCTACCCGTGTAACATAAGGTACCTTGTTTAATGCACCGTATACAGGCCAAACCAGCCAGTTGAATGTGGAAAGCGGATCCCTCTCTCTCTCTCTCTCTCTCTCTCTCTATCTATATATATATATATATATATATATATATATATATATATAAACTATACAGTTTACCACTCGTTGGCTGTATAGTTATACTATACAGTTATAACTATACAGCCAACCGGAGGTGTGCAGCTCCGGTTGGCTGCAGAGTGATGATGGCGTTGGTGTTTGGGCATGTGGGTAACCGCATTTTGTCAGAACGCGCGGAAATATCACGAAAGTAAGATAAAATAAAGAACTGTGAGTGTCATCTATAACAGGATACTCTCATAAAGTACACTGAAGTGAAACAACATTTCAAATGTCGAAGAACATGTAAGTGTACCTTTAGAAGGAACAGCTGAACAAGTATATATATATATATATATATATATATATATATATATATATATACTTGTGTATACTGTCGCCAACTAGTATCGGTTCTTTCAGCCGTTAAACGAACGCCTCATGATGCAGTGAAACAGTGCAGACAGACAAGTAGGAGCGTCACCTGATAAGCTCTCGCCCGTCACCTTAAAAAAAGTAATCCAGATGGAGGACCTTTTAATCGAAGACACTCGCTGGTGAAGAGTCGGCGTATATAGACCGAACGCCTTTGCAAGTAAATGTGCCGCGTGACGTACGAAACTGTGCGTGCCATTTGTGTTGTAATCGGAAGCTTGACTTGCACAACTCGCTTGTTTCCCTGCTCCCATTATAAATACGTGGCCTTTGCATTTTCGTTAACCTCTTTTTCGTTTCTGGCGCATCTCGCGCTCGACAGTGCGGCACGCGGCTATTATTATCATTTCTTCCTCGCATATATCTGCGCAGTTTCATGCATATTATTTTCGACTGTGTGCAGCGTATACTTGCATGTTGGCTACGCGCGGCACGATGCGGGCATAAAGGGAAAGCTTCTATATATAAGCGGCCATTCATAGACAGATTTTTTGTTTCCATTGAGCATGTCTTTCTTGCCAGATAACTATAAAGTAATGAATTATGTACATCTATGTAGAATCTTGTTCCCGTTTCTCTCTCTCTCCCTCCCCATTTTTGTAGTTTCTTTTTGTTTTGTTTTTTCCCTTCATTTTTCCTTTGTTGTTTGTCCACACTGCTTCATTGTACGCGTTTTTCGTTGCGTGTGAAGGCATGCGTCGGCCTAACATTGCACGCGTGTGCTGTTTTCCTTTTCTACATACTCTGACACGTCACCGCTCAGTGCTGGCTTTCGAAGCATTTAATCCTTTGTTGCGCCTATGGTTACCCCCCTCCGCGCTCTTGATTTCCTTTGCTATTTGTTGTCGCATGCTCGTTTTATACGTCTAATGAATGCGTCAGTGTGTTGTGTGCTCGCAGTTGCGCGGAATTGTGCGAGTGAGTGCGTGTTCGCGGTCGTCTTAAAAGCAAACGCTGTTGGCATGTGGTATCCCGCACCAACTTCCCACTGCGCGCATATACACAGTGCGCCATTTTGATAGAGAACATCTGATTTGAGTAAAACATACATAATTCATCTTGTTTCCGCGCCGTAATAAAGGGAATTCAGCGAATGTATTCGACAACGTGAGAGCTACATAATACGGCCCTTAGTGAAGTTTTGATTTATATCCTTTTGCGGGAATCGCTATAGTTGAAGATGGATAGTGGTCCTTTTAAAATAGATGCGGGATGTACGTGGTTCAATATTGTTCGAACTTGTCGGAATGTTGGCAGCAGCATGTTTAAGCGACGCGCCAAATCCCCGTAACATTCCGCGAAATTCTAAGGAGCTTTGATACGACGTTCAGGGGTGCTCTCCTGGACACCGTCAAATTCTGCGCCATTGTGGATTGCGCCATTTTGTCGGCTCTTATTGGCCCACAGGGTTGCTGCGGTCTCTCTTATTGGCTCACAGGGCTGCTGCGCGGTTAGGCTGGGACACAGGACAGGGTCAACTCGAGATATGTGGGAGGAGAACTCTGCCTGCGCATGCTAATAATCGTCCGATGAGGGCGCACGAGGAGGATGGTGTCTGTTGAAACAGATAGAGGAGGCTGCGCGAACGATGTTTTACGCTTGTTGAAAAAGCACTGCCAGGCGCCACGCATGCAGAGAGTGAAATGGCGTCTACAACGCCTTGCAAGACGATGCCTTTGCGACGATATCTCCGTGCTTTTTCTTTTTCTTTTTTTTTTTTTTTTTTTTTTTTTTGCTGAGTGAGCGCGAGCGTGCCAAAGAACGCTATATACAGAGTGCGCACGTTACTCCTATACACTAAAGTTTACAGTTCATCGCCGTATTATAGCGGCCCCACATCCGACTGGCGGTAGCCCATTGTGGCACGCAGTCGGCTTTATAGTCGGGTTCGATACCCTGTCACACTGTGATGCAGGCGGTGTAACCTGAGATTTCAGCGCCCGTCCTGGAACACGCCAAATGTCAAAGTTAATGCGGAGCCCCCTCATTCTGTTTTACCCCCCCCCCCCTTTTTTTTTCCCCCGCCTTCACAGTGAAGCACGGGCACATATTTCGGGTATATTATTATTATTATTATTATTATTATTATTATTATTATTATTATTATTATTATTATTATTATTATTATTATTATTATTAATTCGTGCCCGTTGCGGCACCCCGTCCCGGTTGTAGACTGTTACGTTGAGGTTGAGAAGCCGCGTAGCCAACCGCGCCGTGCTCTCTCAGAAGAGCGCTTCTCTCTGATCAGCGCCGCACGACTCCTGTTCGCAAGGCTGCGTTGCTTTCCCCTCCTTTTCACTCCAGCGCTTTGTGGTCGCGTGCCGCCTTCGCCTCGTTAGGGCTGTTCTTGCCCCCTCGACTAATTAATTGGCCGGCGTCATCCCTTCAGCTGCCTCTCTCTTTCTCTCTCGTTTGTTTCCTTCCGTAAGACGCCTTCGTCACGGGCCGACACGTTGCTCACGAAACGCTTGACAACCGAGGGGGCCGGCGTGGATGCGGTTGTGGCGAGATGGGAGATACGTGCACAGGTGCGAGGACTGTACTATGTATACTACTTGTGCGAAGGTGTCGATGGGGCCGCCTACGCTGGCACACTACGCTATAGATATTCCGCCCAATTCTGCTACACCGGCGATCGAGGGAAAGCATCGCGCAAATTGCCGGAAATCTGATCCCGTGTTCGTATAACGCCGTTAGAGCAGGCACCGGCCAAATTTATGACATTGAATATTATATCAGGGGGCGACTCGATAATTAAGGATGGTCCTCACGAACGAAACCGAACTTCGGGAATTCAGATTCAGCCTGGGGTGAGCTACTATCCTGAATCTTGAAAAGGGGTGGGGGGAGGGGGAGAAAGAAATAAAAGTAATAAAAAAAAAGGAAGATTACTAAAGGACGCAGGTGCAGTTAATGAGCGATTTGGGAGCGAAGGACGAAGTGGTGTAACGGCGGACGACGAAGCATTACCGTCGCCTTTATACATAACCGATTCGCGACGACCGCTGCCGTTCTACGTCACAGAGCGACCACTAATTCACTATAGTTGCGACGTCGAAGAGCGCGCTTGCGTCTACCTTGATGCCTTTCAAATGCGTTCATTTGTCGGAGTTTCGTTCCAACAATGAAACAAACAAACAAACAAACAACAAACAAACAAGTGGACGAACAGAAAACAAGTTGTTTGCACGATTGTGCCCATCTCCTCCCCTTTTTCCTCGCCGTGCATTCCTTGGCGTCTGCGGCGCAAGAGTGTGAGGTAGTGAGTGAGCGCACGCAGCCCGGGACGATTCTTCCGTTTCCGCCGCCGCCGCTTCCGCACACGGGCGTCATGCACGTGTCATCCGCTCTGCGTCTCACTCTTGTCTCCGTTATGCTTATGACTCTTTATTTTTTCTCTACTTCTCTCCTTTACATCGCTGTTTCTATAGAGTTCGCTCTCTCGCCGTCGCTCACTTCAATCAGACGCCGCGGTTTCGTGTGGCGTGACTCGCGTGACTCCTCGTCAGCCGTGTGTATATACATACAGTCGACTTTCCCACCGAATTCGACTTCGACTGTATACAGTCGACTTCGTTGCCGAATTTGTGACGCCTGTTTTATTTGCCGTCGCTGCAACACAGAATGAAGAAGGCACAACGGACAAATACAGGCTTCGAAAACGTTTACGACTGTCTTTTCGTAAGCGTTTATGTAACGAAACGTGCCCGCCTTCCTGCCATTTTGCACGCAGCGCGCCTGGAAGCGAGTCCAGCCTGCTGTGCCGCTGCGCTCAGCTGTTTTGTATCTATCCTTCACTCCTCGCCACCGGTGTCTGGCTCTCTTCCTCTCTCGCCCCCGTCTGCCCTTTCCCTTATTTCTCCACGTCATCGATACTTCTCACTTCGCTTGTTTGTCTCCGCCTTCCCCTGTGCATCCTACCGAATTAATCATTTCCCCCGCGTTGTATGCAGTAGGGTCTACTAGTCACGGTGGTACACTAGTATACAGGAGCGTCATCTTTCGTCGCCGCCATTTTTTTTTTCTCGTTTGTTCCCTCGTCGTACATCCTCCCGTTAGGAAGAACTCATTCTCTCGACAGAGGGCGCCGCTGTTCGACGGTTTCCGTTACTGTCATTCTATCTCGTTCGCATTTGTTAAACAAACTAGCAAAGAAAAAGGAAGAGAGAGGGAGAGAGGATATAGAGGCGTTCTCTGTCGTTTAAATAAAGGTGTCCTGCTGTCGCGTCGCTGAGTTTTGCGCTGGCAGCGGCAGTGATAAGATACCGCTCTACTGACCGCCCTCCGACGCCGCCGCCGCCGGCCTTCGATACGACGTCGACCGCCGATCCGAAACATCGACCTCGTGTTCGCTATATTTCCTCCCGCGCTCTTGTGGAGAGCGTTCAGTGTTGTGCCGACTAGCAGCCGTGCTCGTTATCGGAGACTTCGCCACCCGAGTACGTCGTTGCGGAGTTGCGCCCTGCCGTCGTCGAAGCCGTTGTCACTCTCCCTCGTGCCCGTTGCGTGCCGACACCAGATGTGCCTACAGCGGGTCGTCCGTGCGGTACCTTGCCACTCATCGATGTGGCTTCGCATCAGCGCTGAGGACTCGATCAACGCCGTAGTCGGGGAACCATCGCCATAGATTAGTTGTTAACTAGTGACAGCTGGCGGCCGGACCTCGCCGTGTTCGTCGTTTTTAGAACAGGCGCATTATTGTCGTCGCTCAGTAGGATAATGTACGCGTTCTTTTACTGCGTGTACGGACTCCTGACATGCAGCGGACTAAGTAGAGACTAAGTACGCCGTTCGTGCGTCGACCGACAGTTGCTCCGTGGCACACGATTGCCGGTTGCTCTGGTCCGATTGCGTTGGGCTTCTGGACTCACCCGCCGTTCCGCCTGGTGTGTCCGTGATTGTGTGTTTCCGTGTGAAGACGAGGCAGAAAGAAAGATGCCGGCGTTTACGAGAGCCCTGGCCGTACTTCTCTACAACAAAATTCGGTAAATAGATTTTCCCCCCCTTTTGCTCAACCGTCGTCGCGCGACATGACCTGTCGTGCAGCTAGGATATAGTCCATATAAAAATAGAGAATTTTGAGTAAATAGATGTGGACTGTTTCGCCTTCTTTAATAGTCTTTTCGTTTCGGCTGTGTGAAGTCCATGGAGCTCATTTGGTATATAAAGTATGACTGTGGTCTATAGACTTTCAGTATATTAGACCACCGGCTGTGAACAGGCAATCTATGGGAAACTTGTGAGATGGCGTCGGTTGCGATGCTGCGAGCGTGGCGTATACTCGACCACAGGGAACAGCGCATTTGCCCCGTTCAGAAACCGTTCCCGCCATCAGACACTGGTTCTGATATGACATGTCCAAAGCCTTTGTGTATGGGCTGAATGAAGGCTTTAACGATGGTATATTGTACTGTATAAATGCGGGAAACTTTCCTCGCCGCTGTGCCGTAGTTTCCCGCGGCAACGACTTTAAGCCAGCTACAGGAGACCTTATTCAGAAGAGCACTCGGGTAAAGTTATTTTGGTTCTAAAACATATCATATCTTTCTCCTTTGTTCAGCCGCCGCCATTCTTAACCCATTCAGTGAATAACAGGCGGCTTAACTGACAAACGTGAGCTGTAAGCAGTGAACATCGAATGCTTTCGAAACGTTCAAGGCACTCCAACCAGAAAGCTACGGGACCCTCATCAGCAGATACATGAAGGCGCTCGAGGGGTGTTCGGGTTAAAAATGACTGACTGTACGTGTCTATTCTAGAAAGCCAGTAAATGAAAAAGGGGCTTAGTGCGAAGTTGAATTCTAGTTTGTATTCAAAGGACGTTTGGAACTATGATCTATATCCCTAGCACAAGTCTATATGTTTACCGTTGATACGTTTACGGATACTTATACCAGCGGTATAATGGGGGAGGGGGGGGGGGGGGCTCGTTATTTCTGCAGACGAGCCACTTCGATCCATGCTTACACTAGTACGTGCTTCAAGAAACGGATCTTCATGGGATGACTTCTTCCAGAGACGTCCCTGAGAAATACGCACTCGGGCGAGGCCACGGCGCAGCAGCGGCTCGCGTATTCTGTACAGTGGGGTCGCGCAGCGGTCTCGCTTTCTTTCGGATTAGATGCGCCGCCGTGTCTCCTGCCGCGTCCGCACTATACTGTACAGAATTGTTTACCATAGCTGACAGCGTCTTCGTGCGTGCTCGACGTGGTTGGTTGCGCAGAGCAAACGCAGGTTTATGCGCATCTTTTACGAGACACAAAAGGGACAGACGCGAAGGCTTCGGCCGCGCGACGATGTGCGGCAAACAACAGCTCAACTTAATGCCTCCCGAAGGAATAAAAGAGAGAGAAATGGCCGTAAATACTCCTTTGCTTTAGCCATGCCATAGCGTGGAAAAATTCTGGGAACACTACCGGCACATATTGTATACCTCCGCTATAGTCATGCACATCCATTCCTTGTTTCGTTATCTGTTTCTTGCTTGTTTGCTTCGTGGGCGCACTGCGCATCATTTCATGCGCGCACTGCAGTCTGTGACAATCGAGACAGCTTTAATCCACTGCGTGTCCGTCGCGAGACGCATTATGCACGTCTCTGCCGTGGACAGTGACGGATGTCGGCTGGTCAGATTGGAGACATAAAATGCTCTATCAAGAAGAATGAATAGTCAGCTATACGGAGCGGGCGCTGTTTACGATGCTTTGGCAGTCGGGTGAGAGCTGGGACGCTTGTGTGATGCCGTACGTGTGCCCGGGGTTCTACGCGACGGGCTAGAGTTTCCGGTACGTTGCCCTGTACGAGAGCCATATACCGGAACTCTATGCGGCGGGCCTTTTTCGTTGTTCCTTTTTTGAAACGTTGCAAGTCAGCCAAACGCTCCTTGATACCCGAGATTTCGCTTCTCGCAGGGCGCTTCCAAGGATGCAAACTTTGCGTTGTTACAAGTGATCTGCTTGCGGTGGTACAGTGCTGCGTGGGCAACTTAGAAAATCTGCTTAAGGCCACTTAAAGTAAAAAAGAAATCGGAATGTGTCGCAGGGAAGGAGGAGACGAATTGATTGATCAGGAGTGATCGCAGAAGGGGGAGAAAAGCCTCAGCCTGTGGCCGAGGATGAGGGCTGTGGCTTCTTTCCCTTTATCGCCCACTGTTTATCAAATGCAATCTGTGATTGTGGTTTGTGCGTCGCGCTATTTGTTATAGATATAACTTTTCTCCTCAGAGTCTCCATTGATGTCGATAGAGTGTTGCAATCGATGTTTGTGCTTATCGAAGCACGTGAGAAAGTTGTGTTTGGTGCTATCTTTTGTTTAGCTAGACATCAATCCACCACTGTCCTTATGACACCTTATACGGCTTCAGTGTGGAAAAGTGTGGGCTCCATCATCACATTGTTTCGAAATGGTGTGAATTTCCATTCCTCGGATATTGCGGTTTTCACGCGTGCTTCCGTTGTCTTTCTCTTTCGTTAAAGAAGTGGATCCCAGCAAGCGAAATGGTTTTCGTGAATTCCCCCAGTCATAGTTGAACAGTGACGTTCTTTGGAACTTGTCCAAACGCTTTTACGTCGATTTGGAGCTGTTCTGCGGCAATAATTGTGACTTGGAACAGCGCTTTTCAGCCAAGCTTGATGCGCTTAGTCGTAAGTTCGTGGGGTTCATCGCATGCTACTAATTTGCCTTGCCTTGAATCAAACAAAAACACTCCTGGATGTTTCTATGTGCACGGATGCCTTACTACCGAAGTGAACGTCTATTGGCGTTCACCATAGTGACTTCGGTGACGTTTGCATCGCGATAGGCGATCGCGCCGATATCTTTATGTGATCGCGTGACCGGCGTACGCCCGAACGCTGGCCAATGAGCGAGCGCTCTCACACGTAAGATAAGTTTTGCGAAAACGGGCACATCGTTAACAACCACCCTGTGTTATTAAGTCGGATAACTAAAGTGTGCGTTCTTCGGTAGCTAAATAATGACATGGCAGTGGGGTCTGGAACGCTGGGTGGTTTGGAATTATTGCGCTCACTGTTGGAGGACGCCAGCGCGCCTCTGTGCCGTTTATTTTGAGGGAAGGAGCTTTGCGAGACCTACGTACCTAACATCTTTAGAATGGAACCCCAGTGTATTGTATGCTGGTTTCGATTTCTTTAAAATACGTTTAAATAGAAAGCGTTAGTGTCTTCGTTCAACCCGAAACTAAGGAATCACGTTGTCTCCTCTCTAAATTGACACGTGCGCGAACGTTAATTCGTTTCCACCGATCTCTTTTGACATGTGCCTTCAACCCATTTGTATTTAATAATTGTATTTAATAATGAATTAATAATTGCATTTTGTGAAGTTTTGCAGTGTGTGGCTATACCTATAGGTTTCAACAGAGGAGCGGCAGTGAGGGACCGTGAATTAATGTGCATCGCTTTCTGATTAATCTTTTTTGCCATACACCTACATTAGATTGGAGCCGCCATGACTGGGAATCCGCACAGGTGACTTCGCGGTCAGCAGTCGTATTCAGAGTTGCGATGGACAGTTAACATGAATGTAGTATATAGGCTCTCGTCTCCCTCGCTTCGCCGCAAATATACGTGCAAACAGTTTTGTCGCACGCCGGCCGCGTGCCGGCTCGTTCGTGTTTTTTACGGTGTACCTGTATCTGAGCGCTTAATGCGGCTATGGACCCGTGGCTGCGTCCCCGATTTATGTAGCGCGCAGCTGTCCGCAGCGTATGCCGGAGCGGTGCACAACACGTACACAATATGCAGGCACTTGCGCGGCGATATTATGTCAGTCGGTCGTTCGTCGCTGCCGGATGCCTGTATACAGATTGTTTTTAGATAGAATTGTGCTATCTGCCACAGGCAATTTTTTTTAATTTGGACCTTTCAAAAAAATATAAACACCAGTAATTTATGGTAAATAGACAGTCTATCGAGGATCATTCAATGTATCTATCAATATATTATTTATTGATCGGTCTGTCGACCTGTATTGATTACCAGTCAGCCAGTAAGCCAACCTCTGTCTACCGATCAGTCTGAACGGTCGCGCAATCTATCATATATCGATCACTCAAGCAATACGTGAATCTCTCAATGCTGGCATGCGCCACTTGCACCCTTCGGGCCCGTCGGCCCTCTATCGGAGGTCGCATGTGGATGTAAAACAATGGAGTTTGTTACTTTCGAGCACTAGATAAGACGCCGTTTTTGCGTCGCGCAGCGTCCGCACGGGACCAGTCAACATCAACGTACTGGCCACAGGCGGAACGAACCGGTTACACATCTACCTCCCCATGCTATCACTTTTTCTTTCTTTTTTGCCATCTTGGCATTTGTCTGACAGGATTCGCTATCATCGCTTCTTACTATAACAGTTGATGCTTGCGAGTCGCTAACCGGACCGTATACTGTTCTTGACGTGCACCGCGATTACTGAATGAAGGAATGAAGGATTCGCAGCAATGTTATTTTCTTTTTTCGAGGTCTCCCGCAGACTTTCGTTTCACAGAAATTATACGTCATCGCTCGACACGGCTGACCATAGGGGTCGAATCAGCTTTGCAACGCCCTGCCAATAATAAATAAATAAATAAATCTCTCTATCTGACGTCGAGTTGAAGGATGCCGGAATGTATTCTAAATGGAATTTTATATAGTGACTCTTCGTTGAACAGAGTGGACAGTGTGAATTCCGAGTTGGCTTTGTTTGACTGAATCGAGAGTTTGATCACTGAAGAAAAGGCATCGGTGTGTAATACTGCATCGCTCGCACAACCTGCGGTTTTCGCCGCTGGTATGATCTCTAAGGGCTTATGAACCGACGTCATTTGCCGAAAATGTGTTTGGTGAGCAGCTACGTGTAAGAGTGCGTGGTCGCGTCTTTATGCACTGAAGGATGACTGACGTTAAGGCAGCCGTAAGTGACCCTTCCAGGTCCAGAGGACGCAGGCCTAGACGGGTGATGCGCAAATGTGATTACAGCAGCAGCTGGAACAATAAAGTGGGCGTAAAATGTACTTGCCCCTCCTGAGTCACGTTTTGCGCATTTGTGTAGGCTACGCGACTTGTTCTCGTCAGTCATGTCCCGTAGAGGCAAGGACACATACGCGCACACACGCACGCGCACACAGAGACAGAGAGAGAAGGAAATACATTTTTCTTTCTTCGTCGCAGTGCCTACTGCCAATAAAGGCGCTGAGCCGTGCTCCCTCAAGGGCTGCAGAAGATAGCGCCAACCTTTCCCTTTCCCTCAAGAACCACTTATCATCCAATAAATAACTTGTGCGTGTTTTTTCAGTCCCCGATCAGTAAATTTTAACAACAAATAAAACGGACATCACCGGCTGTGCACTAAAGCACGATTTATTCATTCTGTGATTACTATGTACTCATCAACAATTGTACGAAGCATCACCCTATCATCCAGGCTATCTTTCAATAGAGTATGCGTCACCTTGGAATGAAAATGTGTAACTTTGACGTATTTACTGTCAGTCCATCATAAATATAGTGACTGCGCAGAGTGTACAATGCTGCGTGTTATTAAATGCTGTCAGTGCAGATTCTAAAACGCAGTAAACTTGAGAATTTAATGTTTTCGTGCATGAGTATGCAGCATATAATTGCATTGCCTTAGGGAAATAAATGCTTTGTTATGCCCTTTTTGGTTCTTCTACTGGATGCATCGACCGCTTTTTATCTGAGTTGTTAGGTGTCAACCTTACGTAGTTCTTTGTTCTTTTTACATTTGGACTCATGATTCTTGTTTCATGTGTATCAAATGAATATTGCTCATATGAGTTCGTTTTGCCACGATGGCGACTTTCAGTAGGAGGATGCAGTCATTGTGGCAGCGCGCAACACTATCAAAAAAAAAAAAAAAAGGGGGGGGGGGGGGGAGGGGGAGGTTTCAAAGACGACCCTTTCCCTGTCACGATAACGCTGTCCCGAGTGTTCCTTGTGCAGTCCGATGGGCTAATATAGACGCCTTGTCCTCTGTACTATTTGGATGGAGTCATAACTAATAAATATGAAACCAAATATTCCCACTTTTCGTGGCCTGATGCTGCATTGGCTGGTAATTGGCGTATTTGCTAATTTTGTAATTTCCCAGCATGTTACACAGAAGTGTGCCGTAGTCTATTCGCAGGGAAAAAAAAAAATGCTTTCTGCTATTTCCTCTCTCCTCGGCGGGCGCGCTTGAGGCTGCAGCTGCTGCGCGCTTCGCGAAAAGATTTTAAAAATAAAATAAAAAGAACGCACTTTGTGTTTTTCTTTCTGCTCAGCCATTACGGCTACGTGTACAATCGGACCGGAACCTAATTCTCTTTCTTTTTTATTTATTATTATTTTTCCTTTTTTAAACCATAACACACGATTATGTGCTCCCCTGTTTCTGAACAACTGGTGTGATCGGCGCTTCGACGTGATGCGTAATGCCCAGCGAACATCGACCAAATGGTTGCTCGTGGATGCTGCGTCACGTATGCGCGGGTAATATATCTCATGGAAGTGTGTTCGCGTCCCGTAAGCCTCCGTTTCGCTTTCTATATACTCCCGGTCCCGATAGCGTATGTGCTCTGAGCGTCGCCGTATATCTCTGTCGTCACGCGAGACTCACTCATCGCGACATCCGTCTTATTTCCTTTACGACGCCGTCGAGGAAGCGCACATCATTCACTCTGTTCGTGAGGACATTTTGACCCGCGCTTTCATACGTATAGTCAGTGAGTCATGTTGTGAGCAAGGCGGCTATTCAAAGCCAGTATGCGTTAGGGCAGGCGTTCGAGGTGATCGATTTACGTTTCAGTGAAACTCGAGGTTGAAAAAAAAAAAAAGCTAATGGTCAAGTTAATAAACCGTTCGTCTTGGCTACCAAGAACACGTTGCAGACATTTTCGAGATAGCCTTATTACACCACTTATAGTTGAAAGTAGTATGTGCCAAATTGTGTTACTAAAAGGCTTCTTTTATGAACACTTATATTATGTGTTGCTAAATGATGTACACGGCTTGACGACATGCAGCATGATGGTATCCCCTACTTTCACCTATTTTAGCGGCTAATCATACAGCTCGAATGCACGCGTAATAAATGTATAGGTAGTATTAATTTTCCTTGTATGGCGCCCTAAAAAGAATATCATAAGAAGCCAACAAACAATGACACCAAGGTCATTGCTTGTTGGCTTTTATGATATTTATTTATTTATTATTTATTTCAATATACTGCAGACCTTGGCGGTCCAAGCAGGAGTGGTACAACAGAATACACTCGAGTATTACATACAGCATGGTCACACAGACAGGCATAAATATATAAAGGGAACAAAACACTCACGACATTGTTAAGACAAAGGAACAAAAGGTAATATAGACAAGAATTAACAGCTGGATTTCTCTTTTCCAGAAACAAATACCACATGAGTTTTATCATTCATACAAATTCTAAATCCTGAATGTGATCAGTAAATGATTGCACGGTCTCACAGTTGACAGCACTTTCTGGTAATCGATTCCAATAAGAAATAGAGGAGGGAAAACAGAGTATTTATGGGCATTGTTGTGACTAATGGGTTGTCGAAGCACTTTGTTATGGTTTGTTCGTGAAGAATGTTTAAAAGGTTCAAAGAGGTAATCATCTCGTGGAATTTTAAAACGACCATGATAAAGAAGATACAAAAATTTTAGCTTGGAAGTTATTCTGCGGCGTGCGAGTGAGGGAAGCTGGGCTTTGTTCAGCAGATTTGTTACGCTAGTATGCCTAGAATAATCTGAAAAAATGAACCGAACTGCCAAATTTTGAATCCGTTCTATTTTCTTAACCAGATATTTTTGATACGGATCCCAAATGATGTCTGCATATTCTAGGGCAGGTCTTATAAGAGTTTTATAGGCAGTTAGCTTCGTTGCAGGAGGTGCATTACGAAGCTTTCTCCTCAAAAACGCCAATTTTCCTTGTGCTCCAGAACACACAGCATCAATGTGGGACTCCCAGCTTAGGTTGGACGTTAGCGTTACGCCCAGATATTTCACGTGGTTACTTTTACCAATTTCCTTATTGTCAAGAGTGTAGGCAAAGTTCAGCGGAGTTTTCTTATTTGTAAAAGTTATGCTCACAGTTTTTTTGGCGTTGAGTGCCATTCCCCACTTTTTACACCATGCATGAATTAATTGTAATGAATGATTCAGCTGAACTTGGTCTTCCTTTGTATTTATTGTTGAGTATATGACGCAGTCATCTGCGAATAGCCGTAATTGAATGGGTGATTTAATGCACAAATGAATGTCATTAATATAAATATGATTAATAAAAAATCGGGCCCCTCGGTTCCCTTTCTTCTCGCCCTAAAAAGAAGCAACGCAACGTGCATCTGATACCGCGCTATCAATTAAACAATAATGCATACCAAACATTATGCCTTAAGGCAAGTCTTCGTCGTAATAAAAAATAAAATAATGATAAATGAGACCTCGTTAGTTGGCTCTTTCGCGAGACTTCATGGCGCGCAGAGAAGCGTGCTTGCGGTATTTTAAGTTTACCCTCTAGCTTTTGCAATGTTCGGGCTCGCGACTGCCGCTGGGTTCCATGCCCCGGCCTGACGCATCAAAAAAGTTACGCAGCTCTGTCATCCGCCGTCGGTAGCTTCGTAACTTCGTTTGAGCAATCGAACATAGTAGCGCTTTCGCGTCGGCCGCGCGATGTGGAGACATCGGACGCAAGCGTTATGCGCGCCGCCGATTTCAGCGCGCCCGCGCGGAATATTTGTTGTGATGCTTTACTACCGCAACGCCGCCCATCCAGCCAAGCGGCTTCCTGGCGCTCCGATTCCCGTATTGCTGGGTGCCAGCGAGAGTTGTGCGTAAATTGAGAATCGTATCTCGACTAAGAAGCGCTGCTATTCAACCGAATATTCTTTCTTTCTTTCTTTCTTTCTTTCTTTCTTTCTTTCTTTCTTTCTTTCTTTCTTTCTTTCTTTCTTTCTTTCTTTCTTTCTTTCTTTGCATATCGCACTTGCGGATTTCTTTGTTAAATATTACGTGACCAGACCCTTTCGAGTTCTCTTAGAGCTCGAGAACGTACCAGGTCAAGGTACCACAAGTGAGGAAACATTTATGGTATGCAGCCAGGCTATCCGCTTAATGAAGGTGAGAGGCTCGAAAGATTTGATCTTCAGAGAGCGCTGCGTCATTGTCTGTTATTTCCTTCTCTCTCTTTTCGTCTATTGTGTTAAACTCTCTCTGGCTGCATCTCTGAAACCGAGTGGGTGCGGTGACAGTTCCGGGACAGCGAGGAAGTTGTGCGGAAGCTGGTCGATGTCGTGCCTCCTCAGAGTCCTCAGTGCTCTGACGAAGCGAGCTCGTTAAGAGTCTCCATGGTCCTGGCATACGCGTCCTATATGCGTGGTGTTTGAAGGCCGTGGCGCGAAACGCACACTGTTTTCGACTATACATACAACACATCGGCAGCAGTGTAACGCACGCTTCGCTCGCACCTTTGAGACCCCGATGGGAAGTGTTCAGTTATACAGATTGGTGGATTACATTTTCGGAATACCGCGGAGGCGGCTTTTACCGAAAGCTTCGTGCTGTCGTTCGGGCAATTTGCGCATCCGCGCAATCTTTTGCGTATGCCCTATCTTGTTGCGCCGCCGAGGAACGTTTTTACTGTTTTACTGCTGTTTATACATAGGAACCACCACACTATAGCTCCCTTCGGTTCCAGTCTGCGGGAGTCGTATACACGGGGGCATGCAGAGGAGCGTAAATTACGGCGCCATTCCATAACGCTTGCGTCGACATGAGAGGGACGTAATAATTGACTAAGTTTAAACGTCCCAATTAAGGTTGCACATCTGCATGGGCTATGAGCATCTAGAAACGGTGACTGTGAGTGACGCCATGTAGTGGATGGGCGCTGCGAGTAAAAAAAAAAAAAAAGTACTTCATAGCGTAACGTATATAGATGTGTTCCGGAATAGGTATCCGGGAACACCATCGATTACGGCGACATCTCGTGTACCTGTGATAAACGGAAGATGCTCTAGAAGCGCCCCTGTGCGGCATTACTCTTACCTCGAAAAATAGAAAAGATGTTAAAAATACAGTCGTCATAATTATGTATTTGCTGCCACGTTTACGCTTGCCGACAAGTGTAACTCAGTCGGTTGTTTGCAGTGAGAGTTCTGCGCGCCTTGTTCGGATACGGCGTCGCAAGAGGTCGACACCATCGCTGCTCCTCGGGTCTGCGCCTTCCCGTATATTCGGCAGCGCTACGATAAAACTGTATAGTCTATAGGATTCTTCGATCGTCTAGGAATCTCGACACAACGAGCATATCTTTCTTACCCGAGCTCCACAAGGTTGAACTCGCGACCTTTTGCTGAGCAGACACAGTCACGGCTGCTGGGTTACCCGTATATAGGATACATGCAGGTAACTAATAGGACACTGCAGCTCCGATCAAGGTTGTTGTAGGGCGCCCCCTTTTAATCTACAAGGCGAACTTCGCGAAGGTTACAATGAGCTGCGGCGTATGCAGATAGTGGGTATACTTTAGCATCAGTTAAAGCGCGCTTCTTGGGAACGGCGACTGCAGTGGTCAAAACAACTTGAACTTGTCGATCTGTTTTTTCCTCGCCTGGTGCCCGTTTTCGCGTATAGCAACCCACTCGTCGACGAGCCGGCGCCAGATAGTATTCGCCTAATCGAGTAGCCTAACCGAACTGGAGGACAGACACGCAGTGATCAAGCGCGCCTTCTAGGAACAAGTAACAATCTCTTCTCACCGCACCGAATCAGTTTTGTCAGTCGACTGTTACGTGGTCGCGGCGCGCCAGCTCGCTTATCGGCGCCTTATTTGCCTCAGTCGAGAGCATTGTTTTCGCCTGAAATGTACCGTGATTGGCCTTGGCTTTGAACGACGTATATGTACAGCCTCCCGCATTTTTAGCTATATCGCGCGAGAACACTAAAATATGGTCGTACGTCGGCCTGAAGGGAACATCGCTTTAGACGACTCTTGCACAGGGGAGTGCTTGGTGCAATTGAAAGTACTTCTGCCGGTCTCGCTGATTATCGCCGCTTAAGGGCGCGAAAATGACGCGTGATGGACGCTCGCGCGATATAGATAAAAATGCGGGAGGCTGTTCATGTGTATACGTATATACTATGCACGACGTGAGCACGTGGTCTATATGCTCCGCCGTCGCATATACCTATAAGTCATATGTCTCATAATGTACTTATCGAGTAGTGTTATATGCTTACAGTGAGATCGCATACGCAACCTATGTGATCATATGAGAGAATATTGTGTTCTTTGGTTGTACAGCAAGTGCGGTTTATTAAATAAAATCGGTATTGCAGTACAATTAGCAAGACCGTGCAGTCCTGTCAAGCTGGAACGAAGCAATTGCAAAACATCGTTGTAAACGACTCCCCTACAAAAAGTTATTCATAAAAACAAAAATAAGATATTAAGTAGCGTACGTATGGGGATACATTATATCGCCCTTGGTGAAGTTTAGGTGATAATGAAATTGTGATACAAGTATAGTCGAAGTGCGGAGGCACTAAATATTTGTTTAGCGAGTGGCAAATTGAACGAGCGCTATCGTGTCGTCGTCACCTCTCTGGCTTGAACGGAGCACGTACTGACGCAGCAGACTGGAATGCGCCTTGCAGTGTGCGCGCCAGCTGGGCCGCAGACAGTTGGAGCGACGTTACGTGATCTGCAGCTGCAGTGGATCCGGGACGCTGCGCTCCTCGTACTGTTGCATCGTATTTCCTGAGCTGCCAACGAATCTCAAAAGCTCCGGCGAATTCGCCCGTCTTCGTGTCGGTCGTGTATCTCGTTCGATAGAGTATACCCGAAGGCCTGCGCGCACGTTATAGTATTTGAAAGTGGTTGATTGTCGCTGATCGCTTGCCACCTAAACTAACGGTTATGTCTGAGAGCGTCGGCTCCACCTCGCGTCCTATAGGAGCAGTACGCGGCCGGACGTTGTGTAACACTGTTACCACTTTTTTTCCGGTGTCATTGGTTACGCTTCGTGAATCCAGCGCACCAGTATAAGACACAATGCACTGATCAGTGGTGTAAAGTGTGTTTCAAAATTAATTGCTCACCAGGCGATATGCAACGCATAAGAATCGGCATACTTACGCAACCATATATTTAAAGCCACCCCGCGAGGCTCGCCATTTCTTTCTTTCTTTATTTATTTACTTCCTTCTTTCCTTTCTTTCCTTCTTTCTTTCGATTCCTTCGTTCCTTCTTTCCTTCCTTCTTTGTTTCTTTCATCATACACTGGGCAACAAAATATACACTCCGCGAGTCATACGGTGTTGTAAAGCTAATGAACTGTACATTCGTCTATAGCAAAACATAACTCGCAGAAAAGGTGTCTTTTTGATTCAGTGATATTATCGTCAAATCTAAATATTATAATTCTTTCCATACAATCTATACCCAGCTCACAAAGCGAAGGTTACGCAATAGTTAACTACAATGAAATGCAGTAAACTAAGTGCTCATCATCTGTGCACCAACGAAAAGTGTACAACGGGCGGATGGAAAAAGTAATTAGTTAAAGAATAGCTAGTAACTACCGCGTAAAATTGGTTACAAATACATATAATTACAAAAATGACCTAAATTGTACATGTGTTCCTTAAACTTCGCCTTCGTTAACGGCTTCCTTTTTGCTTTTAGACCCGATCTGTGTACAGATGTAAGTAACCCTTTTCTTCTCAACTATTCTAATTTCCTGCCCTTTCATGAATCCCCCCTCCCTATACTGGCCGCCGTTCAGTTGCCAGCCGCTGTAACTACACATTTACAGTGCGGCCAGTATAGAACTCTTCTTCCTATCTCTTTCAGCTTTACCTATTTAATGAACAATAAATTATTGCTCCATTTTTGCTCGTATAGCGATGCGGTTTGGCCTGAGCGAACTTTCAGGTTTTGTTCGTCCGACTGCATCAGACTGCATAGAGCTTCAGCATCCGTCTTGGGTTGATCGCTGGACTTGCGCGCGCGTATACTTACGTGTGCGGGTGTCTGTGGCACAGAGCTTCACGAAACTTCAGAGGCTAGCATGACTTGCTTTCCGTTTCCTGATAAAATGTTCTCACGAGTACCGTTTATGCCCTGAAAGGAATGTCCACCTGAACACGGATACTCATTCCTCTAAAATACAAAGCAATGCTCCGAGAAATATTTCCCTCGGATGCCATGAGACCCGCGCGCTTTTAGCTGTGACGTCATCGCCGCGTATAGATGGCTTGCACTGTCGTCATGGTAGCCGCCATGTTGGTGCACCGACACGGTGATAAGGTGGGTGCGTGACGTCACGTGAAAGCTATCAATAGACAAGCGGCCAACACTTGGAGCATTGATCTTTTTTCTTTTTTTTTTTCGTAAAGCAAGGTTCGTTAAGGGATCGTCAGCCAAGCTAGACGACGTCACGTCACGTGACACGGCCAGTACGGCAGTTTGTAGCATTCCGTACGCACCGGCCCGTCTTGGTCGCGCACGCGGTCCAACATCGCGTCACGCGCCTGCAACGGTATACACGCCGAACTGTTTTCAGTCTGCCTTATAAAGCCTGTCGTTGGGCATATAGGTAACCCCGATGGGTCAGTCCCTGCCCATACCTTTATATTCGTTTTTCTCTCCTCCTCTTTTCTTATTTTAATCTCGCCGTGTAATCTCTCGCATTCGAATCGCCGTATACTCGCGTGGAAGCTTTTGTGTGTCCGGCGAATCGTACACGCCGCGGTTCTTTGTTCGCCGTTGTTGTCGCTGTTGACCGAGATCAACGGGAGGAGGAAGCGTCCTCGTCGGCAGCCACACTGTACTACGTACCACGCGTGTGTGTCCGTGTGTGTCGCCGTGTCGGAGCTGCGTTCGTGCTGGCGTTGAGCGCTGCTAGCGGACGCCCCGCGTGTCACGGTGGCCAGCAATGGCGGCCTCGCCGCCGCCGTCGTCGACGACGAGGGCGCCGCGCAACCTGTGGCGTGCCGTCACTCGCCGAGTCCTCGTGGTTCTCGCCTCTTCGTGGCACCGATCGCGGTCGAGGCTCAGGTCGATCCGCCGAGCTAGCAGGTAACCGGCGGCCACGTCGAGAGCGCATTTATTCACGCGTATACTTAATGTATAGCTCGTTTTCGGGCTTTTTCTTTCTGCAACCACTGCGGTTGCAAAAAAAAAAAAAAAAAAAAAAAGTGGTCTGCTGTTTTTGATGCAAACTTTGACGAGCGCGAAGAAAACAGACGAAAGACGAGGAACACGAAGCGCAGACTAGCGCTGCCTACTTCGTGTTCCTCGTCTTTCGTCTGGTTTTCTTCGCGCTGCGGTCAAAGTTTGCTTCAAGATCATGAACCAACTCGCACCAGAGTGCGAGTTGGTTCATGATGGTTTGCTGCTTTTTTTTTCTTTTCTTTCCTTTTTTCTTCTTTATTTTTTTCTTAGTACGTACAGCACAGATGCTCGTCTTTACGTATATACTTTCAGGCATGGCTTACACAGACGTCGTAGTGAACGCCATTTTGGAGTACATGCAATGCATGCCTGACAAGACGAAGCGAAAATCTACGCCTTACTGCAGTCTTATTTACAGCAACATATGGTAGCGGTAATATGGATCACTCGCAAAGTGTTCGTGCCGTGTCACGACGTCACGTACAGGCTACGCCGACACTCAATGCATGTATTTCCGGATTATAATATGTGCAGAAATACAATCTCAACGAGAATCGTTTTAAGCTCAGTATGCGCGTGCGTGCGTAATCTTGTCGTTGCGTGTTAGCACCCGCGTGCAGTGATCGAGTCTTCCCCGCTCTTTCATCGCTCGTCTTCACGGTGTCGCTTGTGCCTTATTCAAGCACTGCTTGTACGAATTATGCACGAGACTATAGACCACAGTACATCGCGTCTTGTATGCAAAGAAAGCGTCGTGTGTCTTCTATGTGTATAGTTCATCGAATGTGGGCTCTCTTGTATACAAACCGCTCGACCGCTGATCCTGTGCTCCGCTTCTTGTCCACCCGACAATGCTGTTTCATATACTGTATACGGATGCGTCATCTCCGCGCAACTTCGTGGCAGTGGTTTAGATCCATCTAATAAATTTACGGTTCCCATGGGCTATATGCAGTAGCAGCAGCTGTGGCAATTATTGCGGGTTTTTGTATTTTTATAATTATCTTCTTGTATGACTGACGTGCATGTTGTGTAGACGATGCGCTTTGAATGATGCTTGAAATTTGCACGACCAGTACCAATTGGTCTAGGAAAACCTAATCGTGTTCAGACAGCCATGTGGATTGAACATAAAGCTGTGAGTTATAGTTAATACGAGCGCGATTTGACAGGGGTCACTGCGCCCTCGGTATATACGTGTAGCTCGTGTTTCTTTTATTAAATATACTTCGAGTTATACCTGGCGTGCCTTAGTCATAATTGACCTGCGTAATTATAGCTGACGTGTGCGACGTTGCGGGAGTACTAATTTTAACTGCAACCTGTGCCGCTTAGCATGCGCTCGCGTCATGCCGCGCCATATATCACTGCGCACGTTCCGCGCGCTTATACAGCTCGCGACTTGTGCCTCAGCGGCAAATCGCAGTTGTATCTTGCTCGAAGAAAGAAAAAGCGAAGCTATATGTGAGCTCGCGAAGTTGGGAGCAACTTCAGAACGCTGACATCCCTAAAACATTCGTGCTCTTTTTCGCTAGCGGGATGAAAAATGAACCGCACGGGCCGCGCGGGCTGGTTAAGAAACGAGCGTGTTATCGATTGCCGCGCGCCTTTCCATATCCCGCTTCTGTGCCGACTTTGTGCGTATACGTGTTGCTAGATGCCTGAGCATTCCGTTCGCGTTCGGCTGTCAGTCCCTCCCTCCCTCGCTCGCCGGTTGTTCTTGTTTAAAAGAAAGAAAACTGTATTGAGTCTGCGCTGACGCTGCATCGACGCGCGCGCCCGACGCGCGATTGAGGCGCAGGTGGCGGAACGAACATCCTGACGGCTCTCGCGGCGTTTGCGGAAGTTTGCGATTCGTTTTTGACGCGCCACGTGCGATCGAGGAAAGAAAGCAGGCGAGTAGGAATTGCAACGGCGATCGATATTGCCATGTTTCGCCGCGTTGTTGCAAGTACTCTCTCCGTATACACGTAATCGTGTGCGAGTGTTATATACTGGAGCGTTTCGTCCGGAACGGTGCGTACACTTGCGTGCCTCGTGGTTTATAGGATGGCGCTTTACTGCTGCGTCTGCGAGACAAATGTGCGCGCGTGCGGTTTTGCGAGCGCGGCATGCAGTGTGGCGTACGTATATACATAACTTGGATTTGTAATATATGCGCGTTTGGCGCATGACAATCAACTTCCTGTTTGTAACTGCCAGATGCAACCAGCTGTATAGGCGCTGTCGCATTTTCCAGGAAAAACTGAAGGGCTGCCCCCCCCCCCCCCCCCCCCCCCCTGTGCTGGCGTGTGATGTCGTATTCGAAGCAGTAAATGTCCTTCTGTATAGTTTCCGTTTGCCGTGCCTCCGTCGAATATTTATCAGGTTGCACTATAGTTGGCCCTGCATGCTTGGCCGCGTTTCAGAAGCTTCAGAAGTGTTTAATCGGGTTTGCACGTTTATTTACCGGCATTTCACGGTGTCCTATGCCATTCCCTTCTATTTTAATTCCTCGTTATTCTCTTAATTGACTGTCGTTGCGGGGTGCCGCTGAAGGGTTGATTGGTTAATAGTAGCGAACGTGCGGAGCTTTTTCTCGTGACGGCCCGAAAGTTTCCAATTTCCTGGGAGCTCCCGATTTCTCTCAGAAGTATTTGTCGGTGCGTGTACAGCAGTTATTGGCCGCGTGATCATGTGCCATGTACACTTAAGGCTCATTCGCACTGGACTGACAGGACACCAATTTTGGTCTGCCGACTGTTGGCGACAGCAGTTTACAGGACGGAAAACGCTGTGGTCAATGGTTTAAAGGAAGGAAAACGCTGTCGCAAACAGTCGGCAGACCAAAATCGGTGTCGTGTCGGCCTATAGTGTGAATCAGAAACCAGTTTTTCAAGATTTTTTTTTCTTTTTTTTTTCGTATTTTCGTCGAAATGAGGCCCCGAATGGTTTCTTCACTCGATAAGCATGTCGTATACATCATGGGCTCGTTAGAGTGATCGAATAGGCGAACGGGCATGTACTAAGTACGGAGGTTCGCCGCACGCATTGAGTTGGTGAAACCGACCTCGTTGGATATAGAAACAAGTATTCTGTAAAAGAGAGAAAGCTTGCTCGAAGTGCTGCCTCACTTCGATATGTTGACGCAGTAATGTGGAGTGGTGAACTCCACATTACTGCGGTTACTACACCGGCACCGTCCATGCTTTACTTCTTTCAATAAGCACAGCGCAGTGTACGAATGCAAACGCACACTCATAACAGCACACTGTCTTGAGTGCGATCGTAGAGGTGGGGTGACTGTCAACCACAAAGCTCCGCGTAGACATGTTATGCTCGTGCTTTATCCGTTACATCCCAGTATTCGCCCCTCTTTTGTGTGCGGCGTATGTATATCTGTAGACAATTTTAGTTCCATCTTTAGGCTCCGCCGTTGTTGATAGCATTCGGTAGTGGTAATAGGTGCGCGCGTGGCGGCGGTGTGGGGCGGATAACCTTTTCGTGCCGCTCCAAGCAACATTGTATATATATATATATATATATATATATATATATATATATATATATATATATATATATATATATATATATATACAGACAAGCATGGCAGTTCTCTTTCTGCAGTCATGGCCGAACACACGCGCCTTGGGTGGTACGATCAGTAACTTTCTGTGCTAAAGAACGCTCTGTGCTAAAAGCCGGAAAGCTTCAGCGAAAGTTTCAGTTCAATGCCATTCTTATATACGCACTTCTTCGGAGCGCCATAGGGAACACACTGCATGAAGTGACCAACCCCACTGCGTCGCATGCCGGCGTCCGCTGCGTATATAGGCGTTCCGCACGGGATCGGCATGCAAATGTTGCGCGTGTTCAGTTCGTTTTGCTTATCCGTGCCGCGGGCAAATATGCCGGGACAAACCATGGGGCGCACTTAATTCTCGCGCGTGGGCGAGTTCTTTAACATCTGCTAGCTAACCTCTGCATTTGGCGCCTCGTGTGGGTATGTGTGTGCATTCGCGGGTTTTAAGAGAGCGTGCTAGCAATTATCTCGCACCATTAAGCGCTCACTCCGCGAGCATGCACTTGGCGTATACGCATGTCGTGGACCGTTTGCTTGCTCTCGCTCGGCTGTGCATGGGCGCGCGTGTCGGTGTTGTGTGTACGCTCTCGCGTAACTATATAACACGCCCAACCTTCATTCCGACCTTCATTCGTTGCCCCCCCCCCCCCCCCCCCCCCTTGTCGCAGCGTCCCCCCTTTTTCTTTTTGTCTTATGTCGTCGCTTCATCCACCCTCGGCCCTATCCTATACACAGGAGTCTTGCGAAACGCGGCCGGCGCGAATGCTTTTTTTTTTTTTTTTTTCTCTGTCGGGATAGATTCGCGCATGCGGCGGCTTTGCTGGTTAACCGCGCGTGCACTGGGGGAAAACGATTTCCGAGCAGCCACGGCAGCGCGAACTTGAGTGGCCATTGGGCATGTTTCGCTCGTGCCCCGAGCGTTTATTCAGTTCTTGCTGCTCAGGTGTATACGTGTGTAGTTTGTGCGTGCGCACGTTAAATGTACGTGGCGGGTGTGTCGGGGGAAGCGGGAGTGCGTTGCTGCGAAATTGTGAACGACTGCTCTTTGTGCGCGTATAGCGTGTGAAGTCATGAATTGGTTTCACCGGCGTTACTGTGTACGTGATCACTGTAGTGCGCTAGCTGAACCGCTTGAGGAGCCTTCTTTCTGCGTACGTCTCGTTGTGTGTCTGCTATATGTAGTGAAGCTTTTTGAAGCATGAATGACGTGGGAAAGAATGCTTTGTTTCGCTTCCCGTTGCTGGAAAAATATATCCACTGGAGAAGTGGGCTATGGCTTCGTTTTCAACTGAGCAAGGGCTTGCCATCATGGATAGCTCAAAACGTCGGTTACGCTCGGAAGTTTTGCGTTCCATCGTCATATTGTCATCGAGACCGTGGTATATTCAGAAAGGCGACTCCATTTGTGCTGTCTGGCTGGATCGATAACCTTGAGCCATCTAGCTCTGTCGGGCATATATATAGGACTTGATTAATATCCCTGATCGGGAAGTCGTCGTCGATATGTGTTTTAACAAATTCACGTTGCAGTGGTCTGCAATAAGCATTCGGTCCAAGCTAGTTGGCGATGAACTTTCAAAGCGGTTGACTGCTGATTCCGACTACAGGCCAACGCCAGGCGTTTTCAATTTCACGGGCGGTCCGGGCTCTCGTCATCAAATACTGCGCGAAAATTATGACATGTGCGCGCTCGGTGACGGCTGCAAAATATGCGAGACGATGTTATTTGGCGTGTACAGACAGCGACTCGATTAGAGTGGGTCTCAAGTTGCGTTATGAGAAGTCTATAGACGTCATTTATGACGTCTATAGATATAGAAGATATAGCTGACGTACATAATCGCTTAGGTCGGTTTTAACTGGCATGCTATACGGAACGCACAGAAATCATTTTTCTTTATAAATACCACGGTTAGATGCTGCAGTCGACATCGTCACGTATACTTGGAGAAAGTGACCGTCTCACTTTCTTGTCGTGTATATAGACACAACAGACTTTTCATGTCAACTCGCGTTGTTAGAAAGGATTTGGCGGGTACTTGTCATCTGCGGCGTCAGAACGGTCTATATCATATTAGTGTCAATTTTCACGTAGGCTGACTGCAAGAATGATTTAACCACTTCTATTCAGTTCCGCATACGTTCAACCGTGTATGAACATTTTAATTTTAATATCGCTTCCGAGGTAATATTGAAAAGGGTTGAAGGCAATGTGCAGCAGTGGCACACAATTGGGTACTCGGGGACCGAAGACGCTATCTTGCTGAGAGTTGAAGTTGTTCCATTTGGGGACTGCTACAAGGGGGTGATGTACGTATACTCTTGAAAGAGTATACCGTGCTTGAGCCAAACCGCCGACAGATCGCACAGCGCCTGTTTCATTGCAGCGTCGACGGGTAAATCTGAGGAGTTTGTCGGACCCTTCGTCCAGGGGCGTATAGATGGTCTGCCGAACCGTATTACTCAGCACACGCTCTCAAAATGTGCGCTTCTTTCGTGCAACGTCCCCGAAATCATCCACTCGTTCGACCTATGACTCAGACTACCTGCGTCGTGCTTTCCTTAGTATAGAGCTATCACTTTTCTCTTGGGGCCGAGAGATAACGAGGCTGTATGACTCACCGAGGGGGCTAACGTGGCGCGTTTCTCAATTGCACAACGGTGCAATCGGTAGCCAATTGTAGCGGCGACGCTTAACGCGGTGACAGGCTCCGACGGAGCAACGGGAGGTCTCAGCCTTCGCACTAATCAGTCATTATTCGTTTCACTTGTTGCTCAGACGTCCGCGACTCTGCGTGACCCGTTTAGCTGTCCGTTTATTGCGGCTCTAACGCCGCAGTGTTCGGCTGGCGTTCAAGAAGCAAGCTGTGTTGACGCATCCGCGCTCGTAAATTGAGTCGTCCCGAAAGCCGTTAGCCGAAGTCTTTCGGCTCAAGCCATCGGAGCGAACGGACGTTTTATTCGCGGCGCACTGTACGGCGATTGTGTGCCGCTGTAGAGGCGCCTTCGACGAACGTGCAATATAGGGGCGTTAACGTGTAGCGCCTATACTGAATCCATATTACTTATCAGGAGAAAGGAAAACTGAGCAGTGGGTCCGATCGTTCCGTCCCGTCGCCTTGACGGCGTCTTGTACTACGGCGTAGCGTCCGAGATATTGCGGCGTTCGCTGTCACCGCGCGCCGCCCGATCTCTGAGGCCATGACTTTAGATATAGGGAACAGGATTTGGCCACTACATGATGCCATTCTACTCTGTTATGGCGGGCAGGGCGGGAAGTCCTAGTCCTTACGTTCTCGTGGCACCCTGTATGCCCGTACTCGGGTCCTATCTCCCGTAAAAGGAGCATGCTGCAGGTGGGAGCTTCCCGCAGTATAGACGCTATAGCGATGGTGTGTGGTCGGGACAGTCCTGTCCCTAAACTCCTTGTAAAATGGCTCTAATAGGCACCTTATTTCGGAATAATGTTTGGGAAAAGAAATCAGTCAGCAGTGACGTTTCTGTGTCTAACCATTCTATCACATTATCATTAAATATGGTTCACTTCTTGCTTGACAGCACTAAATAATTTGTGTGCTTGCTATGAATCATCTGTGTAAACTAACATGAGTAGGACTATATAGCACCGCTATAGTGCTGTAAATAGAATAGTGCACACTAATTTATTCTGCCGCTATGTTATAACATCGGGCCAGAAACATGGAGGTTTATGAAGAAAATTGAGAAGCTAAGAATCTTGCAACGGGGGGGAACGATGGAACGAAAATCATAGGCGGAACGTTACAGCGGGAGATTGGAGAACAAACGGGGCTAGCCCACACTTTATTTGCTATTAAAATTAATCGAGTCGGACAAGCTGTTTAGCGTGTGCAACGGGTAACCGGTGGTCTATTAATTAAAGAAGGGGGGCGAAGGGAGGAGGGAAGCGCAGTCGAGGACAACAGAGATGGTGCGATGAAATGAGGAAATTCGCTGGTATACGGCGGTGTCAGCTTGCGCACAAGCCGGGGTTATTGGAGGTCGCCGAGAGACCTTCCATTTTTCTTCAGTGGTCATCTGCTGATGGTGGTGATAATATAACGATAGCGCCGTTGCGTCTCTTGTCTTTTGCTAATCTCCCATTACGACTGCGCAGTGTGTGCGTGTCTTCGCACTGTCTCCGCACGTAGATAATGAGCGTTCGTGGCTGAAGGTGCCGCTCCGCTCTTCTCTGTCGCAGCAACAAGACCCAGTCTGTGGACTGCCACGGCTACGTGAACCCCTTGGAGCTTGTGCTGGACACGAGCAAGAAGGAGGACGCGGGGGGCCGCGGGGGCCGGTCCTCCGGGGGTCCCCTCGAGCCGCTCCTGGGGCCGCTGGCCGCGGCTGCCGCGACGCAGCAGCAGCAGCACCGCCACCCTTCCTCCTTCCATGGGGGCCACTCCTCGGTGGCGGGCCGCCGGACGACCGCCACGTCGCCCGGCGGTGCGGCCGCCGCCCGGGCCATGCCGTCGCCTCCCCTGCCGCCGGCGCCCCACTCGGCGCCGCCCACCACCACGGCGGCTTCGTCCGACGCCGGCGCGGGCAGGAAG
Source organism: Dermacentor silvarum (assembly GCF_013339745.2). NCBI lineage: Eukaryota > Metazoa > Arthropoda > Arachnida > Ixodida > Ixodidae > Dermacentor > Dermacentor silvarum. The sequence goes on from NC_051157.2 coordinate 86,582,128, forward strand.
CAGTTGAGCAGGACGCCCACCCAACCGCCGCCGGGCGCCATCGAATACGTGGTGGGTGCTTTTCTGTGCTTGCCCGGTACTATGACGGCGTCGCCTTCGCCGTCTCAAGCAAGGTGTGGGCCAAGCAACTGGAATAATTTAATTTCGCGATCCTCTGATCACTGTCTTCGTCTCCGGTTAGCAAAGTCATTGAGCCGATGTCGGCGGGGTCAAGGACGACTCATGTTGGGCGATATTTGATCGCTATAGTGCGATCGAGTGGAGTCGAAGTGCGCAGAATGCAGCGATGAATTTGGACTGTCCGTGTCACCTGAATGTTTATAGGGAAATTAAACTCTTGTAGAAGCTAATTCCCGAATCATACAAAATAACGGAAGTTTCAGTGATACAGTCTGAACCTTACCTCTTAATAGGATGTGCTTCTGTTGGCTCGCGTGCAGTTCTCCCTTTGTTTTTGTCCATAATCTTAGTCTCCTGGAATTGCGACTCTCATGATTAGTGGCTGCAGTGTCCAGGATAGCGCAGCTGTATTTTTTTTTTTTTTTTGCATGTTCCCTGGCCCTTTCATTCAAGCAGCGGCCTCTCCCTTCGCGATAGGGGAATCTTGTATATATACCACTCCTGCGGATCTTCTCGCGTAAAGCTTCACATGCTTTTTAAATACTATTTCATGCTTATAATCTCATTCGAGTTAGGCATATAGAATAGTCTAGCTTCACATGGGACGAGAAGGCAAAGGGGACTTGACAACTTTCTGGCACCTTCTTGGCACCTCCTCCTCCCGGTCTTACGGCATTTTAGCGATCGCCCTCACCCATGATGGGCACCCTCAGCCCTTGACTTTCGGAGGATGGTTTCCACCGCTGGTGTGGGCACTGAGGCGGAACCCTACACGGGACACATGATTTTGAAGTACGCTCGCAATATGCGTGGTCTTTAGCGGCGTTTCGAGTTGGGCTTTGTTCATTGCCACAGGGTAACAGTGAAGGGCTATACGAAGAAGGCAAAGTGAGGCAAAAAGACGACGGCTATGTGTGTCTTCTCCGCGCCTACTCTGTCTTCGTTGTATTCCTGCTCTGTTTCTCTAGGGAAAGCGCAGCGGTCAGCAAACCCTTCTTACCGCGCGGAGAGTTCCGCGTGTCCGTTATTTAGTTATAGGGAGGCTTCGATACATAAAACTAGCAGGCGTTCTTTCTGAAGTCGAAGTTCGTGGGTAAACGGGTGTTCGTCAATTCAGCGGTAAATTGTTGGTTCAGGCATTCTACTTCCCTGCGAGAATAAAGTCAACCGTGCGTTGTTGGAAAGACGCAGAAAGAGCGGTCAGGGACAGCAGGAAACACGTGCATGTCCTGGATGTTGCTGGACAAAAAGTCCCGAGTTTTCTTGTATGATTTTTGTTTTACCCCTCTTAGAATGTCCGGGCGTTGCCCCCACCCAGTCTGATCGACTATGTCACAAGCAGGGGTATAGTTGCCCGAGCTGGCGGAACTCGGCCGCATTAAACATTACAAGGGAAGGACGTTGTCGGACCGGCGTGTGCGCATCTGCTGGTCGATCGGCAAGTGGCCCGCGCTCCCTTTAGCACGCGGTGCCTTCTCTTCCTGCGCCGCCACAAACAGGGTCGGCGGGCCGCGCGCTGTGGCCGTAGGTGTGCAGGCGATAAAGCCGTTGCGTGCCAGGCCGCAGGTGTGCGCAGCTGGGAACGTTCGCAAGGCAGCCACGCGTGCGTTGCCTGGCGCGCGCAGCTAGATCACCCGCTTTTCGCATGCGCAGTCGAGAGCGCGTGCGAACTGTGCCTTTCCCTGTCCTTGTACCATTTGCATGTCTAAATAGCGAGCTTTAAAGTCGTTACTATTGCGCGATATTAGAAATGTTTTTTTTTTTCCCTGGAGGTCGTCTGATGCACATAAGAGAGAAGGGTTCTCTACTTTGTTAACAAAAGCGAATATGGCACAACTATTTAACTAGGGCAGGGGATAGGAAGGAAGCGTTGTCCTAGAAAGCTATATGACTCGCGTTGAATGAAGCACTTGTTGAGATCTTATTCTATTTTTTTGTCTATGTATAGTATAGTATGAATTCAACGATATGCACCGAGCGCTGCTAAGTAATAAACGAAGCGCAAGAAATGTCTCAAAGCTAAAGCCATTGAAGCGATGAGGGACATTGTCGTATGCCCGTCGAGTGTTACTGATAAAGTTCAAAAAGCTGGGACCATATAGAAGTGTAAGCTATAGCAGCTTCTTGGTGGATGCATGCTGGACAGAGGAGCACGTGCTCTATATGCGATTTCAAGCTCTTTGTACTTGAGATGTCGGTGCGCCGGGTTCCTGCTCGAGTCGTTCGTGAATAATGTGACGGACGCTGTGTCTGCCTTGATGCGGTTCGGAGCTTCATGCTTTGGCGAAGACAGACTGCTTCCGAGAGACCCGACTCGCTACCGATTTAATGTTTGAAACTGGCTGCTCCGAAGTATACGACCGATTTATTGCGGTCGTGTGATTATCGATGTACGCATGTTTGCAGCGTGCGCCGAATGGATTTAAGTCTCCCGTGGGCCCATCCTCGAGTATCCGTGCGCGTGGTCCTTCCTGTGAACGCGGAAATGTCTTCACTCGCAGCGTGTATGTATCCTCCGGTGAATAGGCAAATACCATCGGAGATATCGAGCCGCTGAGCTCTGTCTTATGGGGGACTCGGGCAGCGCACTCCTAAAACCTGTCCGCTGCGATCCCTTAATGGGCATTGATTGCTTACACAGGCGCCGCAGCAGCTTCTCGCGGCCTCTCTCTCCGTTTCTTGCGCACGATATACAGGCTGGAAGCATGCCTGAGAGAGCTGCTTTCATCTCCGCTGACGCTGCTATAGTTCGCGGGTTACAATGCAGGCAACATATTGCAGCTATATTCATTGCTGGTTCGTATACCGTTCGGCGTTCTTACTTTTCAAAAAAAAAAAATTTTTTTTTTTGATCGTGTAGGCCCATTTTAATAGGGTTGCCGTTTCGCTATTGCAAAATAGTTATTGACGCCAAGCTTTTGCGCTCGAACAGGGGACGATGGCAAGTAGCGAGACAGGCCCAAGGGTAATCTTCCTACTTAGTGTCCATTTAAAGAGCATACCATCAATTAGGTGTTTATTGTGCTTGCGTCGAAGCGGCACAACCAGGGCACGTGACATGCCAGGGAATAATGCTAGTACCTTCTCTTACAGTACCGTGCAGCGCAACATGGTCGTGTATACAGAAGACAGCTAACCCAAACTTTTGTTTTACTTTTGTGTCACTTTATGGCTAATAACCTCCCCATTTTCCCCTCTCTTTTCCTCCCCCTCCTGCTGGCTTAGCTATAGTTTCGTTTTTCGTGGCTGCTGCTTTCGCTATAGGCGCCGTGGAATACTGATTTGTTAATCACAGGGTCCTGGGCATTGCAGTATTGCTTAAATAGAACGTGCGTGTTTTTCAAGCGTTTTAGTTTAAGTTCGAAGGAGAAAATTGTCATACACCCGAGAGCAGCACGAAGATATACAAGTGAAACACGAGAGTGGCTTGTTGGGCTAGTTGGTACATGGTTATACTTGGAGAATGCCAGCAAACTTGAAAGTAGAAAAAATCGAGCAGCAGACATATACAAAGTGACAGGAAGGTGGCTGCCTTCCTGTCACTTCCATAGACAAAGTGACCTTCCTGTCACTTTGTCTGTCTGCTTCTCGATTTTTTCTACTTTCAAGTTTGCTGGCATTCTCCAACTATAAGTGAAACACATGCGGGATGGTAGACGTACCGGGATTACGCGGGATTATTTACTGAGACTTACCCGTCTCTGTAAGATCATTAATTCATTATAGTCGCTGAAACATGAAAGCCGCCATTTGGCGTTTTATAATTGAAAACACGGAGAGGAAAAGCTTCGGATGACAAGGCCCATTTTCGTCCACACTGTGTTTTCAATCTTGCTTATGTAATGATTTGAGCTGTTGCGGTTTGCGCGCTTTACGTTTGCTGTTCACAACGGCTCTTACGCAAGTACTTGGCCCTCTTCCTCGAGGCGGGCATTGAACGATTCCGCGGCGTAAGAATCGTCAACTCTGGACAGTCTCAGGTGGCCGGCCTCCCACCCAAAGAGCGACTGAGCAGCGATAACTAGCTGATAAGACGGAAATTCACCTTGACATTAAACTCAGTGTCTTGACGAAAAGCACGTAATGTTCGGTTGCGCCTTCGCAAGCCCTTTCATTATTGATAACATGCACTACACGCTGGGTGCGCTACACTACACTGCTGGGCGCGCTACTGACAAGGACAGAATGGAAACAGAAAACAATTTGAACCTTGATACAGTGCGTCCCGTGAAGGAAAGGGATATCGGGCTATGGAGTCCCACCTCACATCAATCCGCGGCCAACTGCCCTCCGAACGAGCTCAAGTAGCGACTTTAACCAATCTGGTGCATTACCCCAAACGCGAGATGGTTGGCATAGCTTTCTTCGTAACGGAGGCTATAGCTGCGCACAAGATGGTGATAACATGAGCTATCAACTGCTACACTTTTTTTTTAATTGATGGCGATCTCACAGGAGACACGAAAAGCAACGAGATCACGAACAATTGATAGAAGCTGTGTATCGGCGCAGAATGCTCGCGTGACTCGGCGACGGAAACAACGCATTTGAAAATTTCGGCCGGCTGAACGACGGCAACATGTGCTGTCGTTCAGTGCAGCGTACATTATTATGTAGCTTTCTGCCTCAGCGGCTTGCTTCATTGATTGCTTCCGATTTCGGCTCGCGCGCGGCTTGCTTAGGCGGCGTGCGCGTCGCGACTATTTTCGGATTGGACGCCTCAAACACGCGCTCTCGCTGCTGTGTGATGTCAGGGGTCACTTGGAGGTGGGGCGGATGTGATTTGTGGGTCCCCCGACTATACTTTTTGCTGGGAGGTGGTCTCGGGGCCATTTGCCAGTGACCGGTAAATACGTGATCCTTAGAAAAGAGGCATTAGTCCAAATAACCTTCTGCTCTCCAAATAAATGGGGGGGGGGGGGGGGGGGAATGTTCTTGGGTGTAGGGTTTATTGAAAAAAAAAAAAGTGTCATAAACACGCATCTACCAATTTAACTCGTGTTGGGCGGAGTGGTTCCCCTGAGTGCTGGTCGTTTTCAATTCGTGGGATCAGCACTGCAGTGGTAAATTTCCTATTTATGCAGTGTATAGGCTTACCCAACCAAGAATTAAATTGTTTACGGAGGGCGGGTTATGGTTAACTGATACATGCGGTCTCAGCGGTACGTCGCCGAAGGATTTATCATACCCATACCCGAGGACGGCAGAACTAGGTGGATTGGCAGAAAACTAGGTGGGTTGATGAAGTTAGGAAATTTGCGAGCGCAAGTTCGAATCAGCTAGCGCAAGACAGGGGTAATTGGAGGTCGCAGGGAGAGGCCTTTTATCCTGCAGTGGACATAAAATATAGGCTGATTATGCTGATGATGATACCCGAGTCTGAGCGCACCTCAGGATTGGCCAGAAGAATGCATTGTTTCAGTGCACAAAATATACCAAGGATCGTGACGTCTGATTATGAGGCACGCCGTATAGTGCTCCAGATTAAGTTTGACCACATGGGGACTCTTTAACGTGCACCAATCTAAGTACACGTGCATTTCGCCCCCATCGAAGCGCGGCCGCCGCGGCCATTATCGAACTCGCCACCTCGAGCTTGATTAGCAGCGCAACGCCAACCACCAATTCACCGCGGTGGGTCCACGAATGATACGCAAGTCACATGTCATCCGCGTGTAGTCTCGAACCCACACTAGAGTCGGCGTCTGCCCGTGGCAACGTAGTTTTCACATTGCACTATAAGCGAAGGACATGTTCGAGGTGCTTCGACCGCGAGTCGAACTGCTGTGCCAAAACACCCGCCTTGGCATCATAACAGGCGGTTTCCATCGGGCAACAGGAAGCTTGCCGCTACGCGGGCTAGTGACGGAGGGCAGTGCGCAGCACCTTAGGCAGTCAGTGTTTGTTTACAACCGATATCGCTCCCGCCTTACGGAGGCGTCGTCCATTGTCCATTGTTGAATCCACGCGCGCAACGGCTGTCGCCATCACTATTCGCGCCGTCTTCATTGTTTATCTTTTTCTGTCTACAACTTGTTTGGGTGCCTCGCAAGCATAGTGAACGCGTCGCGGCGTCTGTCGTTGTATGCAGTTCAAGGACAGTGGTTTCATACGCCGACCACGCGTGCGGATTCGTCGAATCGTGTCTGAACCCGCGCTTGTAAAACATTGCGCGCAACAACCATCGGGAACGAAGCATCGACCCACGTCAGAAAAAGCCGGCTAAGAGAGCGCTAGGAAAGAATGCTCAAGTTCGGAAGGACACGTGGTTTCTACGTGTATAGTGCATGGGTGCATATGCATACAAAATATGTCAAGGGAGAGCTGACTTCGAATTGATTCCGCAGAACTGCTTTGACATATCCAGTGTCCCTGTGCTTCGAGTTGTCGATTAATTCGCACTCTTCCATGGTTAGCTCAGATGGTATACATATATAGAGAGAGCGACCGCCCCGGAAAGACGTTGGTCCGCGGTTCGAATCCCGGACCAGGACGAATTTTTCCTCAACTGCAAAGCTTTTCTTTCTGACTTTGTAGCTTCGTGTTACATTCGGGTGTATGACAATTTCGCCTTTCATAAAGTTGTACAGAGGGCACGTGTGTACCGTTGCGGAGAAACAGTGCGATGACGGTACAACAGCTTAAGGATACAGGACGCAACGTTGCGCTCATGTGTCCTTAAGCTGTTGTCCTGTTTGCCGTGTAAGGCCTAGAGCGGTGTACATTGCTCCCGCGCAATTTTCGTCGGCCACGCGAGGTAACGTGTTGTCCTTCTCGTAATCGTTACTATATACTGTGCCGCTTCTTGCACGCGCCCGCCTTTCGTGTCACCGATGAGCGTTTTATTTGCACCTTCCGTAATTTGTTTGCTTCGGGTGCTGCTGTTACGTGAGCGCCTGTAGTGGCAGACCACGAATCTGGGGCCCTTCTCTGGAAGACGCTCCGAGGCCATGCTGTCGTCCTATACTGTGGTGTATTTTTTTATAAATTGAACTCGCATGACGAGCGTCGCCGCCAGCGCATGAGCGCCCACGGAAGGCGTGTGGCGAAAGCCCCAAGGATAAAATACATTCATTTCAGCGAATACGTAAGATCAACACAGCTTTCCCTCCTCTTGTTGAGTCTGATTATGGCGTCTGGTTGTGAGGCACGCCGTAGTGCTCCGGATTAAGTTTGACCACCTGGGGACTCTTTAACGTGCACCAATCTTGGAGGACGCTTGGAGGACTCTTAATGAACTCCATTTACTGCATTTGTGGGATATATACGTGAGGGCGCAGTTGTTTGCTATCACAATCTTTAAAAGGAAAAGTCAAGTTTTGTTAATCAAAATTAAGTTCGATAGGTCAACTGGCGTTCATTACATTCGCATAATGTATCGGGGGCGCGAGTTTTTTTTTTTTTTTTTTTCGCGTGGAGGCACTGCTTTATCAGATGATCGGATGGTCGTGTATCAGGAAAGCGCGGCGCCCATTCAGAAAGCGTTATCTCCCACCACTCAAACATGGCGGCGTTCCTCACGCCCCTAGCGAATTCGTCCTTGGCCACGTGTAAGCATGGAGTGGTGGTGTCATAAAAGAGGAAAAAAAAAGAATGTAAACTGAAGATAAGCGGCTAAACGTTTGCTAGTCAAGTGCGTCTTCCACTCTCGCTGTCATTTTATCGCAGCCTGAAGTGGAAGTTATCGGTTCGTTGAACTGCATCTTCAAGCATTCCGCGCTCCCACCCCCTTGTTTTGCTGATAACCTTTTTCTTCGAAGACGTCTTAGGTTGCGCTCCGTGGAAGCAGCTCGCGTTATGCAGGAATAAATTCCGTTTTGCATGAAGTCTTTACCACTTGTTTCCCGATTCTTGGTTTGTGTACCATTTAGCATATTACTTCGTTAGAGGAGTACGGAACTCGTTATAAGCACAAAGTTTGGCTATGCCAGTGCAAAAACGTTTACTTTGTGTGCGTGTGTGTCGAATTACAATTAATCCGAGTTGTAGCTCTGTTAGGGGTACACCATTTGCGCGTTTTGCCGCTAGTGTGTACGTGCCATTAGGGGTACCCATGTTTTGACGTGATCTCGCAAGACTGGGGCTCGTTGAATAGAACCTGTGCTCCTGTTGGCCGAGCGGTTGGGGTCACTACATGCAAATACAACTTCACGGCCTTCGGGATCAGCCCATATTTGTCGTCACAAGACCGCGATATTTTTCTTTTGTGTATTTTGCTATTGCCATTTGTATTTGCAACTTTGTTGTGCATTATGACTGTATAAAAAATCCCCCCCCCCCTATGTAGTGCCCTCTGGGCCTGTAGGGGATTGAAATAAATAAATAAAAATACCTCTAAAGTGTATGAAGTTCATAATAAATGCCAAGAGCACTATCAGCTCGTGCCTGTAAGTCACAGTTCAAATGCGCGGACAGTTGGTAATACCTATAAAAAATAGCAATACGAGTATATATATATATATATATATATATATATATATATATATATATATATATATATATATTATTCTTCCAACCGTTCTAACCTGCAGTGAAGCCTGTTTAGCGTGACTTCCCAAAATAAAGCGGCAACGCAGTGAACCTATTCTGGGCGTGTCTTTGGCGCGTGGCTTTAGAGCGCCCATGTGTGCGCCTCTTGATGATCGTGCATAAGGCGCGGCTGACATGCGCCATTATGTTTCTTTATTTCCCACAAAGAAATGCGGAGATGTGATGAACACGTCAGTCACTGCTGTTGTCGCTGTTATGATGCACTTCTAGTGATACCATTGCTTGCGTTGTCGGTCGCGCTTTCGCACGAAACTGTGCAAGGGTTCTCATTTGTTCTGATAAGGCTAGAGATGCACGCGCCCTCGTGCGGATACGTCTAATCGGCTCTCGATCGTTGCTTCGGCGTCTTTTCATCCTTTGCCGTTGGAGTATATGCAGATCAGACAAAAGCGAACGCGCCAGCTTAGGTATGACCCAAAGGAAAACAGGTAAACAAACCGGAACGTGAACAAAACGGCCCGCGATCGCGATAAGAGCGCCACGGAGCGACCGAACTGACAGTAGCGAAAGGGGGGAGAAATGTCGCTTTTTTTTTTTTAACCCTCGGTGGACTAGCTGTTGTGTTGGAAAGCCAATTCGCACTCCAAACACGCAGCGAACAATTGCGAATCATCTTTTGCTCTTGATTTTCGTTTCTGACGTTCGTTGCGCAATGCGATCAAATCTAAAAGGCGCCGGCGGGGCTGTACGTGCCCCAGCATATACCTATAGTATAAAAAAATTGGAGGATGCTTAAGCTTCGACTTTAAGAGTAGAACGCGATAGCGTTATCGGGACCCGTTCGCACCGCATCGTTCGCATACGACAAGTAGGCTTCATTCACTGCCAACACTTAACGTGGAAAGACCAAGCTTACACCGATCCCCTTAATGTCGGCTTCACTTCTAAACTGAAATGCATTGCTGGAAAGACGTTCTTCTAGGGGCAATATATAGTGGTCTTAAATTAAAATGTGAAGGCCTTAGCACTTTTTTTATTACTTTATTGTTTGCTATTGCCCCGACGCGCGCAGGTCTGGTAGAAATGCTGGAAATGCGGTTTGTGTTTGAGTTTCCTCGTAACATAATTGGGTTTTCTCGTACATTCAAATTACAATCCGATGCCGATTGGTAAAAACAGGCCGACGGTGAATCCGACGCCGAATCCGACGCCGAATGGTAAAGTCGTACTTTACCATTTTTCTGACGGATTTCACTGTGAGAAATTCAATTTTTGTTCACCAAAACCTTGCACCACGTGGAGGGCCTGCGCGGTCGATGTGGTTGGATGATATTCTCCGCCACCCGCGATCACACGCCGGTTGGCGACGCCGGATTTTCGGCGACACGGGGCCCTAAACGCTATCGCGTTAATACGTATATACGTGCGTTCGCTTTCTCATCCCGTCGGGGAGTGCTCCGCGTGAAGAAAGCGAACGAGCTCGCGTTCTATTTTGTTAACTGCAAAGCCGTGGAAGAAGGCGGAGGGGAAAAAAAAAAAAGTGCCGCCATCGATGGCACCGCGCACGCGCTCGCGCTTAATGAAAAAAAAAAAAAAAAAAAAAGAACGAGCTCCATTGTTTGTCGCGTACTCCAAAAAATGCGCGAGACGGGTGTATATGGCAGAGTATAGCGGAGTGTAGCCCTCCATTCCATTCTAACTCAATTCCAGGGAGGGGAGATCTTCGTAATTCCACTCCTTTCAACTCCTTGGAGTGGTGAGAGTTGGACCATTCCTACTCCTTCGGAGTGGCTGAACTGGTCCAATCCTTGAATTCCAGTAAAAAAACGCTTCCTCTATAATTGTTTACTACTAGCGCTTGCTTAACTAAAGAGAAAACGACATATTTTGAACTCTTTAACAGTGTAACAGTGTTAAGAAAACAACGTAACAAATAGTGTTACGTTCTATTTCTGTATTGCATTTTTTTTTTTTGCTCGTGAATGACAACACTTTGTTGTCTTATCTCTTCAGGGTGTTGTTGCCTGTAATCACTCTAATTATTATTCATGAAGCAAATGATTGTACACCGTGTCCCCCATAGTGGATGAGTGCAATTATTTGACGAAAAAGCAGGCAAGCAAAATTAAGATGCTGGTCTTCACGGAGAATGCTTCTGGTGCAGTATATGATTCAGAGCCGAAGGAATTACTGAAGTCTGACTTTTTTTTTTTTTTTTTTTTTACTATTGCACACAATTTTCCAACTCGCACCTCTGACTGCCTCTTATAACGCCTTCTGGATTCTCGACAGTGTACGAAAAAATATGGCAGGCTTTCGAAATTAGCATGGACTCGCGCAGGGTGTAACCGTTTGCGACGGGGCCGTTTTTGGTCTGCACATGCTATTGCTCAATCGAATAATTGTTGGCAACCGAGCTCTTTAATTAAATGTTAAGGAGTGCACTAAAACTAAGGAGCTGACTTTAACTAAAGTTACTGGCTTTAAATGAACTGCAACAATGATAACGAAGAAAAGTTTCCGTATCATCATAAGTATATGATGTGTAAATACCGTGTTGTCTATAATTACCGCGGCAGAGGTAGTCACCGTTTAATTGGTAGATACTGAAAATGCCGTATTGAGTAAAAGTTGAGAAATGTGATAAATTAGCCAAATCTAGTTTAGTCTAACTTGCAAATTTACCGCTTTTGTAGTATAACCTAAAATAATCAACAGTAGCGCTCTGAGTATGTGCATGCCCATTCCACTCCAACTCCATTCCGGAATCTCGGGCTTCCATTCCGTTCCCATTCCATCTGCTAAGCTGCTGCCATCGTTCCATTGCAATTTCATTCCGAGTGTTTGAAAATGTGGAATGATTCAGGAGTCATTGCAATTCGGGAGTTGCCACTCCGCAACTATGGTCTAGGTATTAGGCGGCGAGCGCGGTTTCAGTCACGATTGCGCGCGATGCGAGAACGCCTGCTACGCCTTTCTATCCTGTCGTCGTTGTGCGATTTTCAGTTGGATACCGTTGCGCCGCTGTGCCTTGCAAGGACGTAATAGATCATTGGACAGGCGTAGCTTCAGAATACCCAGCTTAAGTGTACGTATGGGGGTTAACACGTCTGAGAATTTCGCTTTTTGGAGTTTGTCTTTTATCTTATCTATTTCTAAGAATATTTCATTGCGAACGTTTTTATGCCTTACCGTCATCTGCCGTTTCGTACCGCACGCGAGATCAGCATATACGTATATATGGAGAACTTTTTTTTAGTGTGGCCTCTAGTACCTGGCGTTGTTGGTAGTTTCCCGCTTCTCGATCCTTACTCTACCCATCTCCATCTAACACTCCATCTCCTTCTAAGAACTCCATCTAACACTGTCAACTTGTAAAAAGCGTGCGACGTCGTTTAACCACCAAGGTTTTCTCCGATACATTTATCCATCGTAGCGTCGTTGGATTTGAGATTTCTTCTGAGCTGGCGGTTGAAAAACCTGTTTTAACAAAACCATTGGGGTATATATTACTGACTTACGGCATTAATAATTTCATAGCGCGCAGCCAGCGGCTTTTCTCCTTTCGTCAATTGGTGACCTGATGCACATTGCTTATCTATCGTGGAGGGTTGACGTTCGACCATTTTGATTTTCTCCGCATGTGCATGCGTGTTTTTTTACTCGATCGACCACAGTGACTCATCGCGCTTGCGCTTTGTGTTACGCAAGCGTCGTCTGTGTAACGTGAGAAACCGCGTACGCATCGCCTGCAGTCGCGGAGCGCTGTACAGGAAGCGACCTGGTTTGCTATTCTGGGGCGCGATCTCTAACGGTTTGCTTTCCGAGCCGTTATAAGATCTCACCCCTGGACGTTGTCAAGTTCCACCGTATTGTCGACTTAGCCTTCTTGTCTTCTCTGATTGGACCACAGCGTTGCTGCGGCCTCTCTGATTAGATCAAAATGCCGCCATTACTGAACTTGACCATATGTCGGAATTTGACGATATCCAGAATAGCACTCCTGACCGCATATAATTAAAGGAAGGCGCAGGCGCCTAAAGACCAGCGTTTTGTACAGGGGTGTTATTCTGGACATTCCGCCAAATTGTAAATTTTGTAACGGTGGCATTTTGAGCCAATCGGATAGGCCATAGCTGACAAGATGGCGAATTTTACGATATGGTGGAATGTCCAGAATAACACCCTTGCACAGAGAACGCTGGTCCTTAATAGCCCGCCCGCGCCTTCTTTTAATTATATGCGGCCCCTCCGCGAGGCTCAACTGCGCGTGTGATCCGCCGTGGTTGCTTGGTGGCTATGGTGTTGGGCTGCTAAGCACGAGGTCACGGGATCGAATCCCGGCCACGGCGGCTGCATTTCGATGAGGGCGAAATGCGAAAACACCCGTGTACTTAGATTTAGGTGCACGTTAAAGAAACCCAGGTGGTCGAAATTTTCCGGAGTCCCCCACTGCGGCGTGCCTCATAATCAGATCGCAGTTTTGGCACGTGAAACCCCATAATTAACTGCGCGTGTGTTCTACCGCCTTCCCCGCTACCAAATGGCCGCGTCTCTTGAGCGTTCGTGCTGTGAGCCGTCATCGCGCATGACCTCAGAGATTGGGTGGTGCGTGTAGCCTAATCTCGGAGGCCATGCTTAGCGTCCGCGCTGCTTGAAACGTACGCGGCTCTAAGCTACGATTCAATTTCTGGTTTCCTTGTGAATGGCTTCGCGCAGTACAATCGAAGATTCGAAACGCCGGTTGCCGTTATTTCGACCCTATCATACGGTGCTGCTTTGTTCCTGCTAGCAGCAAGAACACTGCTGCTGCTTTCTGGGTAACACGAAGTTTAAATGTCTGTAGAGCTTTGCACGTCTTCTATTCAGATGACATCTCCCTTTTCTTAATTGAATTTTGAAATGCAGCTCACACTTCTGTGTTATCATCCTTAAACGAGCAGCGTTGTTGCTTATGTTTTCTCTCCAACTACACTCCGTTTGTCATTGTGCCTGACTTAATTGTTTTCATGTTCCAGGAGTCTTCCATGACTAATGTGCAGCTGTGCCTGTAGAGTGCACAATGAATTCTGCTGTAATATAATTTTTATGCATGTAAATTTACATAAGCGTACAATTGTCCTTCTGGTGTCCAAATAGATGCATGTCGTAGTTTTTGCATTTTCGTCTGTCTTGGCAGAAGTGAGGAGAGAACAGTTTCTGTGACTTCTGTTACTGCTTCTCTCAGAATGTTGTCGAAATTTGCATAAGCATTCATTTCTGTGTAGGGCTGTGGTGAGGTTTGTACTATTGGGATTGTTTGGCAGCACCTTCCAATGCCAGGCATGTTTGGAGCAAGCCGATTGTGCATCCTGCAAGCACAAGTGACGTGTTGCTGCGGTTTTTCTGGGCACATAATGTGCTTGCTGGTAATGTATGCATTGCATCGCCAAACGCGATGTTGCAGCAAGACTGACATATCAGGGAGCTGGTTGCTCTGGCTTTGTTCTGGTTCACTGGCACCGCTGATGCAGGAAGCAGGCAAGACAACGAATAATGATGAGGCTGCGTACTGTGCTTGAGCTGTGGTGTGCTAATGCCGAGCTGCTTTTGTCACGGTTGTTCGCACAAGCTATTTGGGCCAGTCCGTGCTTTTTATATCGATAGACAGTGGTGGAGGCAGATGCAATAGGACATCAAAAATATGTTTGTGTTTCACTTTGTGAAACTACCTACATGCTTGCGATTAATCGGAGTTTGGCCTTAAAGAGTATACTGCATGTGCTCAGATAGCTGTCTCTGCTTTCCATAAATGTAAAGCAAAGAAACGAAAAACAACAAACGGGCAAGTTTGCACTCGGTCGTGCAAAGCTTAGGCACAGCGAAACTGTCGATCCTCAAGTCTTACTGGCTGCTACTTCTAGGTCTTGGTTTAACTTAACTACCCATGTAGGGAAGGTATTCTCGAGTGATCATTTTCGAATGTACCTTCCCTTTCGCGACATTTCACATGACTAGCGCTGGACGCGTCGGCGCCTACTCGAGCGACAGCGGTCCTGCACACCACAAACGCAGGCAGGCCTAACCAAGGTTGGCACAGTGCCAAGAACGCTGTTGCTTGCCAACGCCGAACGCGTTGGAGGCTAGCCGCTCGATATCTAGCGAAAGTTGACGCTAGGCCACGGTGTAAGATATATACTCTTTAGGTGAGGACACTCGCCAGACTCGATCGACCAGATAAAGTAGCAAAGGCGCGCGCCGATCGGCCCGGTGACGGCAGCGGATACCTATCAACACTTCAACACAGAAAGCTTTTTATTGGTTTGATCTCCCGTTGTTATAGCAACCGGCGGTTCCGGGAAATCCGAAATGATTGAGTGACGCACGAAAGTAGGTCACCGGGGAGAGGGCATGCGCGCGTTCCTTGTCGGCGCACGCTCTCGCCGGCGTTCTAACTGAAGTTACGTCGTTCCGCCGATAGATATCCGCTGCCGTCACCGCCTCGATACACGTGCGCCCTTGCTACTTTATCTGGTCGATCGCGTCTAGCAAGCAAGCCGAGAAGTGTCCCCACCTAAAGAGTATATATCTTACACCGTGCACTAGGCGCAGCCCCTTTTATGGCAAACTCCGAGGCCACGCGCATGCACACTGGGCGAAAGCTATACACAGTGTACGGGCGGCGCGCAACAGACGACACGCCGGGATGACGTTACGGCGCATGTGCAGTCGCGCGCAGCTGGCGGGTGCTCGGCGGAGCCGTGTCTGTGTCGGGTAAAGTGAGCGCGCACCTGCGCTGGTGGTTACTATGCAACGTGAGGGGGCATCACTACTGCTTCGGCGCATGCGCGGCTATGCAACGCGGGCGGCAGCTCTGCGCGTTGCCTCGTTGGTGCTGCTACAATTTCTCTCTCTATCTCGCTCTCAGTTTCTCCTTCACTCTCCTTAACGTCCAATGTCATGGCAACATGTGCACGGCACGGAGAGGAGGCGAGGCACACGTCGCTCTGCGAGGTGGTTACTAGGCAACACAGTGACGTCATAGCTCGGCGAGGTTTTGCGGCAGCAGGCGGCACTTTTTACGGTTAGCTAGAAGAGCTTCGCTGTTAAAATTCAGAGCCCTTCCACTATGTGAAGATGAAAGACCAGCGAAGCTTGGCTTTGTTTAATTATATTTTAATTCTTTTTTATTTGGTGGTTATATTAAATGGTTAAAAAGAAACAACACACAACTTCGTTGCATCGCTGTCACCGTATGCTGTATGTGCGAGTGAAAGCGAGTTTAGGCGACTAGATCCACACTACATTGCACCATCGGCCGCAGCACGTTGGGCCGCTGCGCATTTGGCTTCTCATCGATTTCGCATCCATTCACGCTCTGAGCGCGCCGGCGCTCCTTGAAGGCGCGCTCTTCCTCTTCAGAGCAAGCGACGTGGGTCTTACCCATACCGAGTCGAAGGAGCAACTGATGACGTTGCTAGGGAAATGGCTATGTCAAAAGAGAATGAGACACAGCTATTGGTTGCTAGACTATTACGTTTTATCACTGATGTTTCAACACGCATCGTCATAGACTAGCATTGTTTTTGTCTCTTTGGGTCCCACGTGTGACAAGGGTAGTTCAAGGGCGCTTTACAGGTCCCCAAGCCAACATTGGTGTGTGTCATTGAGCTTGGACCCTTTCTGCATTATCACCAGGATCGGCCCACGTGACAGGGGTGTGTGTTATTGCACTTGAACCCTTTCTGCACTATCACCAGGATCGGCCCACATTTTTCTAATTGTTGTTCTACTCGTCGTTTTGTCCACGGATGGAATCTGCCAGAACCTAGCCATATACAGCTTTGCTGTAAAAAAAAATTGTTTGCTGCCATGGTTGAGCAATTGCCTACTGTTTCTTGACTCTTTACATATTTCAAGAACTTCTATATCAGATATATTTTTCTGATCACCGCCAATCTCAAATAATCTGAGACACTGATGGTGCCTCGACAGTGCTTTGATAGCTCAAGTGTGTCCTCTATGCACAGATAGCATTTGTTCCACTGCCTTTATCTCCTATCATGCTTATGTGAATGCTACATGTTCTGGAAGCCATGTATGTCATTGCATACAGATCGTTTTGCATATACTTGCAGGTCAAGGCTTCTGACACATTGGCTGGCATTGCTGCAAGGTTTGAGTGCACACCAGGAGAGCTGACGACGATGAACCGGTTAACAAGCAGACTCATCTTTCCTGGTCAGGTCAGTAGCAAACACTTTTCAAAGACGGAGTGGTGAAACCTCACTTTGTCAAACTCAAGCTCCATAGTGTCAGAAATTGAATACCTTAAGTCAAATATTAGCTGTCAACAACATTGATGTCATTATTTGTGCTTGTTGTTTGATGATCTTGAATTTAGAACAGTGCTTACTTAGAACAACGCAACACGGGACAAAGACAGAAGAGGACAGCGCTTTGTATATCCTCTTCTGTCCCTGTGCTGTGTTGCATTGTTTTAAATTCAGAAAAAAGAAAATAATGTGACAATCTGCAGGAACAAAAGAGAGAGTTGTGAAGAAATGCCTGCTTGCTTTCTCTTGTGCAGTTCACTCGGCCTTGTTTCTCACCTGTAGGATGTTTGGGTACTGTGGTAGACATCCAAATGATTCGACTCAGGTTGCACCTTGCAGAAATTGCCAAGTGCGAATGTTGCATGATAGCTTAGTGCTTTGCACATCCTGCTCCACAGTGTCCATTTCTAAAATGGCATCAGTTCAAATTGAAGTGGCGGTTGTAGGGATAGTTTTGTTTTATGTACGTAAGCAATTGCATGGATGCTCCACAGCGGTTTCACAGGATTGGTATGGTACACCTTGTGTGCTCAAATGAAATCATTGCATATTGTGCACTCTTCTATTAGCAGGTCTGTGTTCTTTAGAAGTACATACAAGCTGGACATGTAATACACATACGTCTTGATTTATTTGGTTGTGCAGAGCAGAGATACGCTCATTGAATCTACTTTCCGGCTCAAAATGCCATTCTGTATAAGTCATTTATTTGTAGTGCAAGCAATGCAGTGGCAATTGTGGGCAAATTTTTACATTTTTCTCTGTGGCAAGGATGAGGAGTCAGCCTGACGACTTGATGACGACTTATCGATGATTATGGCTGCCATAGTCATCCACATAATAAATGGTACTGACAGACTCGGCAAACTCTGTTCTAAACTTCTAACTGCTGTTTCAGTAATAAGAAAGACAAATATATTGCAAGGCACCTTTGAGTTCAAGGTCATCTAAGGATGGTAGAAATGGTTGCAACTTTTCACGAGATGTATATTTATGCTGGAATTCTGGGAATTGTTTACTAATGTGTAAGCGTTGTTTGGCTCTGGTGTGGCTTTGTTTTTGCTTAGTTTTGCTTACTTGCTTTTCCTAGCTTATGCGCGTCTACCCGGGGTCTTTCCAGTGGCATAGAATGCTTAGGCTTTAGTAAACAATTGTCAGGTTTTCTTGCCGCATCCGCCCCTTCAATGCAATCATACCAATTGAGCTGGAACACCGAGCACAAGTGTGCTACGACGGAGCAGAGTGGTCGAAAGGGAACACCAGCTGCCGCAGTAGCGCGTGAGGCATTGCGTGGTGCCATGTCACCCTTGATGTCACTCTCGCAAGCCTGTGCTATGCACACATTCCTTGTCCACGCAAGCTCTCATCTGCATTCTAACTGCGCCTGGGTAAGGCCTAATGAAAACACATCAAGCATCTCAACGTGCTCGCTTGCCACGAGGTGTTCATAACTTAGCAGCTCAGCAGCGTTCAATTGGACATTGGGCCACCCCGAAATTTTAAGTAGCCCCCCCTCCCCCCCCCCCACCCTTCGATTTCAAGTTGGCCCGCCCCCAAGTTTCAAGTTGACCCAGCCCTCAAATTTAAGTTGGCCCACTGCCAAATTTATTTCAGTTGGTGCACGTTCAAAGTTCTAGTTAGCCCACCCCCAAATTTAATCTGGCCCATGTCTAAATTTTAAGTTGGAAAACTCCCCTAATTTAAGTTGGCCCACCCCTACTATAAGCTTCCCCATGCATTTTCTTAGGAGCCCTATGTATCTGTATGGGTATTCTCTTTTCATTCTAGTTTTTTTTTTTTTTTTGCTTTAAGTTGTTCCTTACTGCTTAAAAGCTACCAAACATCTACATTTACACTAGACAGTTTTAGTTTAGCGTGTTTACTGTAATAGCGGGCTTACCGGAATAGCAGTATCGAAATGCGCATGCGCAGAATGCTAAACGACCCATACCGTTTAGCGTGCGCACGCTATTTCTCAGGTTTAATGTTACTGTTTTTGCGTGGTTTACGTAAAACATGGTGGCGGTCCCGGCCCCCCACTTCAAACTGAATTTGGCTTTGTTTTTGTAGAATTCACTTCGTTCATAGCAAATTCGTTCATATCAAATGACTGTGTAAACGGTTTTCGCTTAGTCTCAGGCCGCTTCAACAACAGAGTGTTACGGATAACCTTGAGGAGTTTTCTAGATTACTTCTCGTTTTGAACGTGTCTAAGCCTAACGAGAGAAACCCCCGAGATGCCAGCACCACCTATCGGTGAAGTCGGGAGATACACGCGACGACGGCATATGGCCTGTGAGATTGGAAGATTTCGGAGTGGTGGACAGCTTGTGCTGCTTGTGTGTTTCGCGGCAGATCGGCAGACAAGGGAAGTACAAGTACCACACGCTCCTGACTTCCATTGTGCTGCCTCTCGCACTTTCCGGACACACACACATATAGAATCACTTAGGTGCACAATGTATGCGAAATTCAAAGCGTTATGGAATAGCATCCCATACATAAACTATGCCATCACGTTATACTAAAACTATCTTTCTGCAAAGTTCATTTGCGGAATGGTAACACTATATTCCTTAACCCCGCTATTACACTAACGTTGAACTAAAGCTGTCTGTCATAAGGATTAAATGTCTTAATTTTACAAATTACGCGTTTTCGTGCAGATTTAAGGCATTACACTTTTCGCGTGACAGGGCTGGGGAGCACGCCAAAGAATGCTTATGCATTAAAACATTTCCTGCGGCCTCCCGTTATAAACTGACTCATAAATTTGCCTATGTTTGGTAATTTCAAGTGCTTTTCTGTTTTCACACTCAAGGGAGTAAGCGTTGCTGACTGTGGCCCCATTTTCTTGACAGACACTGTACATCCCTATTAAAGAGCAAGAATCTCACGCTGCTGATGCAGCTGACGTGCCTGAGCTTGGGAGACTGGAGGATGACAAGGCAAGCTTTGATTATTGTCATTTAGTATTTGTTTGGCTGCTTAGTAGTGTTAGTAGGATTTAGTCTTGACACAGCTCGGTGTAGACAGTCTATATAAATATTTATCTTGTTGGTGGACTGCCAAACAGTGAGAGCGACTCTACTCATGTTCTAAGCCATGTTGGATCACATCACGCTTAGGGTCCAGATTGTGCTGCATTTATTTCTAGAAACTAAAGATACTGCTGCGGTTTTTCAGATGAAATACCTAGGGTTAAAAGATGCATAGGTGTTTGCAAATGCATTTTTTTTTTGCATAACTTGGAAAGCCTAACATACTACAATGTCTATTTATTAGATAAGCCAATGCTATCTCTCATGTATGCTGACACTGCGTTCAACACCATTTTGTGTTAACCCTATAAGGACGAGAACTATAAAGGCTTGAGGAAAATTTATATTTTTTATCTAAATGTGCCAAACACATTGAGAATAAGCATAAGGAGCCAAAAGAAAAAAAAATATTTTGTGTAAACTTTTTTAGCAATGGAGGGAAAATGCCAGGCAACAAAAAAACTCAAGTGGGCTTCAGCTCAGTCCATGTATGGCTTCGTTTGGAATTTGCACAGACAGCTCTCGTCATATGCGTACATTTTGCTTTACATCGTGTGTGACACCACTGCAGGTGGAGATCTTGCATCGGTCCGTCTCCTATGGCCGTGCTTTCAAAAGAAAGCGAGTCACGTGCCAAAATTCATCTGCCTAGTCTTGTGTTCCTGCTCTAAACTGAAAAATGACGCCTGCTGCGTGCCATTCGGTGTTGGCTGAAGACATTTAGCCAGAAACTTAGTACTCAAAACCAAAATACGGCCAGAAAAAAATTTTTTTTTCTGTAATGTTGCTTGTCCAAAAGGGTTAATACACTCATCCAAAAAGGTTAATAAAGAAGCAATAACAGTGGCTTGAACTGTAACGTGAAACCAAAATGAAAACATGCCATCTTCCTGGACAATAGACTATTCCCTGCAGCCAGAACTGATGTCTTCCTGTCTATTCTGTATGCACATTTCATAATTTGTATATGACACCTGTGGTGCATGCAGCAACACGGTATGGAGAGAGAGCGAACATATTATTGAACCAATGCTTGGCCAACTGCTTAGTTATTCACGTGGTCAGGTTATTTGGTTTAATCCTGGGAACTTTTTGGTGCGACTTTCTAGCGGCAATCTCGAAGCACAGATGGGAGAGCAACCCCTTTTCCAACTGCAGAGCCATTCGTCTTCAGGAGTGCGTCAGTGTTTCATGTATATGTCTGCAGGACTATAGAGTGCGATTATTGTTGGGATACATTCTTCATTAGAGGGCAAAAATTGCCGCGCTTATGTAGCACTTAAATCTCGAAATGTCTCGCACATTTGAGAGAAATTATTTTTATACACTCTCACTAAAGTGAACTCCTCAGATTAGGTGGAATTGAAAAGTTTGACTTTTCTTCATGAGCATACATGATGTCAGCCACAATAGCTTTATATTATGCTTATATAGAAAGGATGGAGCAGGGGTGCTTGGCCAAAGATTTCCAAAAAGCTTTTTTTTTTTGCCATAATTCTTACTTGCAGATATTTTTTTGGCATTTTTGGTTGAAACTGGTAAATCAGGGTCGTTAAATTTGGCACTTTACTTTGTTATATCGAAATTTTGTTAAATTGAAATTCAACCTTTTATGCATGCATTCAGTTAAACCAAGTCACCCATGGATTTTTCTTATACGGAAGGAGCCGCGAAATTTTCCTACATATCAGGCAAGCAGAAAAAAGATCGAAGCTCAACGAGAAATAAATTGCATTTTGTTAAATTTGAAAGTTGGCAACCATGTTGTGCTTGCAATAGCTTCACATCGGTGATATGCAGTGAAGTCTACGACACTTTCGTGTTCAGTCCGCCCCGTGGCTGATAGCATCGTCCGATTGCGGGTGACACTATCACGAAAAGTGCAGGCAGAGGGAACGCACGCTTTGTCTGCCCCCAGCTTCAACCCCCAGCAGGCCTGACCCCAGATTATGCAACTTCCAGCACTAAATGCGCAGGAAGGCAGCACACGTGAAACCACGGGCATCTCGGCATGCCTAGGCTTTACACCCACTGCAGGTTACCTCCAAGATAGGGCATGTGGGCTGCGTATGCACTGCGCAGTCACAGCTGGGCCAGAGGAGACGCGTTGCGTGCTCACCTGCCCTCCACCTGCAACTAAATTTGTTGCTCGTGCTTTATGGTCACTGCAACTTCTTTCCGCAACATTTAACAATGTGCCACTAACATTGAAGCAAATTTTTGTTTTGCACTTGTAGTTGCGTAAGTGCTGGGCTGCAATGTACACGATGCGTGAGCAGAACCAGACACTGAAGACTTATTTTATGTTACCTTGCTTCGTTATCTCTGGTACACGTGAGTCAGCTCATTATGATGCCAGTTTTTGATAAATACTAGTCTAATTACACAAGTAATGCACTAGCTTTGCTTTCAGGTTGGAACAGCAGTAAGTACAGGGACAACGTGAAGTCATGCAAAAAGACTGCTATGCTGACTGAGAATTTATTTATTTTTGCGACAAGCTATCATTTAAATATTCTAGAAAGCTTTGTCTTGACATCAGCCCCAATAATGCATGTGTGTGGGAAATCGGTGTGGTCACAGGTATGCACAGGTACACCATCTCCGGACAAAACAGATGCCCCACTGTCAAATGTACTATTGATTTTATTTCCAGAGTTCTTTAGTTGCTGTTTCTGTGCTACCAATTCACAGTTGCCACATTTGGGCTGGCAACCACACACCTTACTATGAATGCCCAGATGGCCATTCACTACTTTTGACATTTTGCAGTGGTGTTTGTGCTAGCACACCTGGCCCTTGCACCATGAAACACCACACATCATCATTTGTGCTAGCACATTCATTATGCTGACATTGCTCACATTCGAACATCCGCTGCCACAAGGCAGATTTTAGGCGTTGCTAACACCAATTTCTGTACTGATTTTTGAACATACTGTAAGATATAATAAACAACCTTTTGTGCAAGTGTTAAATTATTGCAGTAAGGTTTGGCTGTGCTTTTTCTCGGGAACTTCAGTGCCCCGCTTGTGTACTTGCAGGCTTCTGCAGGCCATCATGGCACTGGGGCAGGACCACCTTTGCCTGGCGAGCGGCCCTGTTCACCAAGGGCCATGATGTCGCCGCCAGACTCGCCTGTCACTTTTGCAGAACAGCAGCGACATGGTGGCTCTTCCACTGAGCATGTCGAATCTGCTGAGCCAGAGAACAAGGTATGCTGTGTTACCTAACACTATCAATTAATTACACCGACCCTTCGCTCCCAAATAAGTACCGTATTTTCTGGAATATAGTCAGCACCTCGTGTGGTCTGCGGGAGCAAATTTGGGCTGAAAATAAAAGTTATTTCTTACATAGGTGGCACCCACTGTGTAGTATGCAGGGACAAATTTTGGCTGAAAATAAATTTTCTTTAGATCGTCCACAACCATGTATACAGTTTGTAAGCAAAATTGTATTGTCTGGCATTAAGACCATGGATCCTTTATTAGGCATCATATTAAATGATTTTGCTATGTGGTTTAGCATGATAAAGAGTTTTAGATGCAGCTGGCATCATTTCTTTCCAAGCCTTTGGCCTGAAAAATTAGATCATCTGCACCCTCACCTATGTAGACAGCACCTCGCGAAATTTTCACTCAAATTTTCAGTCCTGTAAATATGGTATATAAATAAAAACAAGATTGTCAGTGCGTTTGCCCAGAGACAAATCTGAGATCATTTCATAAACAAAAATTAGGTGAAATCATTTCTTCATTGTTTTTTTTTTTTTTGCTTTTATTTTTTGCCCATGTCATGACACTGAATTCTGCATATGCACATCATCGCCCTTGCTTTTTTGAAATTGTAGTTTTGTTTTTGTAAACATTTACAGTTTGTATGTTGTTAAGTGTGCAGTATTATTGTAAGTTATGTATAACGCTCTAGATGTCATTATGTCAAGTATTAACCGCCCTTTTTATATTTTTGTTAGTAGTGGTGCATTTCATTTGAAGTTTGGTTTATGACATATGCAAGTGATACAAATCGGTCATACAAATGTTCTAATGCAAAAGATGTGTATGTGTTAAAGTGTTATGCATCATTGAATACTGTACAATGTTTCATAAGTCATTAGTTGTGAAATACCTGCACAAATTTTGTAGAGTCGAACATTATTAACACTTCCGACACAAAAATACCTTTGTTATAGTGCATGTTTGTTATAAGCCTATATATTCGTTACATGTTCATATCAACGAAAAGGAATTTAGGTTTACCTTGTCATATCAAATAATTAGTTACTATATGTATGTTCGTTATATTGTAGTTTGGCTGTAATACCTGGATTGTTCTGCTGTCCCCAATGGCCTCTGGCACACTGAGGCTGTCTAGGGCAGCTTTTTGCCTTGAGAAACCCCAATGTGTCCTTGGAAAAAACAAAATTCTAATTCTAAATTTGTATTCAAGCTTTATTACTAGGATTAGAAACTTGGCTTGGCAGTTATTCAGCTTGGATTGACATTTTGTCAGTTTGTGATGGCAGCATTTGTCAAACACCTTGATGCAGCCCTTTTGACTTTTTTTTGGGGTGGGGGGGACCTGTTGTGTTCTTGCAGGAGAACATGGACATGTTCCTGAAGATTTCATCACGGCACATAACGGATGGCCAGGGGGTGGTGATGGGAACACTTCTGGTGACTCCGAACAATGTGATGTTTGTACCAAATGTGTCCGATGCGCTCGTCATGGAGCATGGGTCCGATTGCTATGAAGTGACTGCCCCTATGGACATGGTGGTGGCCGCAGCTCTCTACAACGACATTACACATATGCGCCTTCGGTCAGTGCTACTTCCTTGGAATTTTCAACTCCTTACTGTCTGTGTGACTGGCAATCAGTAAAAGAGAACTACTTGCTAATAGATGTGTTGTGGTAGACTGAACAAATGAGGTAAAAAGATTTTTAGGTGGAGCTATCTAAGGGACAGTCTTGCTATCTCAATGGAGTCAGATTGGCCTGCTTCTGAGCTCTTTGCTGAAGACTGAATTGCCACAGAATGTCGCCGGTGATGAAAGCAGCAGAAAATATGGGTAATGTCATCTGTCAAACTGTATGGGAGGTGCACAGAATAATTTTTATAGTTGAGTTGTGGGCATTAACTGCCCATATCATGGGGCAGTTGCCAACCTATTAAAAAGTTTACACGCCTGGTATCTAATACTTATATGTGTCATAATGGGAAGTGTGGAGTCAGTTCATTGCTTTAATAATGAACCGTTGATACGGTATAAATGTCAAGATATAAGACTAACTGGCCTAGGTTAAGGCTGTTAACCTGTCAGTGTGACGTCACGAATGTCAAAGTATATTCTCTTACTTGGGCAGCTGTGGTGCTGTAAAAGTTAGCAATTTGGTAAGTTCAGCTTTGGCTCATTTATGGTACAATTTAGTTCGTATTTACCAATAAAAACTAACTAGGCAGGCCTGAGCAGATACCTTCAAAATCCATGACATCACTGCAAGCTGGTGTGGGAAGTTCAAGGCAAGGATGTCACCACCTGTGTTTCGTTTTTGCATCTCTTTAGGCCTTGCCAAGCTTACTCTCATGGTAACAGTGGCTTTTTTTTTTTTTTTTTTTGGGGGGGGGGGGGGGGGGTTGGAGAAGGGTAATTTACTAACACAGCCCAACTTATTTTTATCTTTAGTATCTCTTTAACTGTTTCATGATGTGCTGCTTTCATGGTGCTAACAACTCCAAGCTGTAATGTTGTCCCTCTGTAGTGCCAGCACAAGGTGTACCAGATAGCTTCCTTAGTTGGGCCGGAATAGGTTGAGAAAGCACAGATGCAAGCCTGTTCGATGAGATGAGTGGCTTACTGCACCAGCAGGTCATGTGACCAGTCAGAGAGCAGCATAGGAACACTGCTATTACTTTCATGAAATAAACCTGATACTTGTATGAATGCCTTCAGACAGCTTTTCAGTAGGTTTCTAACATGTGCCCTGGGCCAAACGTGTGGCCATTTTGAATGTGGACTCTGTCTTGACAGCACTTTTTATAAGGAGGAAAGAAAATTAAGCAGACACTGGACCATAAAAGAATTAACTTGCACAGTGCACATTTGTTGTTTGTAAATGCTACCTACGTTTGCTCATGGTTCCATAGATGGACACCTTCCTCTCTTTTCACATTCCCACTTAGTGGCCTGGGAAATAGTCACTTTATGCTGCCCACCACTTGTTCTCTTGTTCAAACTAAATGATATACGACCCTTCAAGAGAGAGCTAGTAAGCTTGCTTCTCCATAGAAAATTATGGGTGGGAACCTGGTGCGGAATGACAATGGAGTCTCGCTATGTTAGTGTGCATCCAGGCACATCGAGACCAGGGCTCATATTTTGTAACATCCATTTCACTTTTCTGTCTTCTTTTCTTATGCATGGCATCAAGTGACTACCCCAAAAAATAACAGCAGCACTGTGGCATCTGAGCCACGTCTGAGCCAATGACAAAGGCCAAATTTAATGGAAAATGAAATGGATTTTTAGAAAATTATGGCACCAGCATTTAGTTTGATACGGAATCCCATCGAAGCAATAGAATGGTGATACATGCAGGCAATGATAAAGGCACAACATATATCATGCATGGAGGTGCAGGCATAACTTGCAAAGTAGTGTCATTGCAGGCTGGAGGGAGGACAAGTCTTCAAATTTGTTTTTCATCATGGCTGGAATGAATCCATGCTAAATTGACAAATGTTCATACTGCATGCTTTTGTAAGCACAGGGTGTAAACATTGTTTATTGTGGCTATGCAGTGACACAGTGGACCCTGCTTCCGGTGTTCAGTTGGAAGAACCATACCGGCCCGCTGACTACCAGCCACCCCCCAAAGACCAGGCGAGCTCCAGCGGGAAGTCATCGGAGCCAGCCAAGTCTTCACAAGAGTGTACTACAGAAGCATCGCCTAGTCTTTCAATGCAGGAGGCAGGTGAAAAGCCTTGCTCCGAGCTGTCCCACAGTGAGTGCACCTTAGAAGAACTCGTGTCTGATCAAATAGCAAGTGCCGAGAGTACAGTAATCATCACCTCACCACCAAAGACGCCGGAGGAAGGCGTGCCCTCTACATGCCAAGCTGGCAGCGAAATGCCTAGTTCAGCAGCTGAAACCAAGAACAAAGTTCCCACATCTGTATTGTCGGAGGCATCAATGGCCAAGTGCGAGCAACCAAAAGAAGTGCAACATGTGGTCAGAGTAGACTCTGTTGTCAAATCTGAAAATCTGGAACAAGTGCCGCAACAAGACGTGAAGCACGACTTGCAGTCGAGAAATGGCACGCAGAAGCCAGAAGTAGATGCAGAGTTCACTGAACAGAGTAAAGCTCAGTTAGAAAGCAAGGACATGTGTACATCGGAAAAGCCTCTGCAGTCTGAGCTACAGAAGGAAGTGTGTGCAGTCCAAGTCAAAACAAGTTTTAGTTCAAAAGTGACGAGTGCTGTGTCTGGCAAAGTAGAGTCCGGTGTCGGACAAGGTGCAGTAGAACAACTCGCTGCAGATGTAGCACCAGCTCCGGAGGCCCACGAAAAAACTGGGAAGGCGTTTGCTGAGGTGAGCAAGCAGCTGGAGGCTGCTGCTGGCGAAGCGGGCACCGGGGAGTCTAACAAAGTGGTGCCTCGTGGTACTCAACTTGAAGTTGAACTGTCTTCTGCAACTGCCCAGGTGGTGAAGGATGACCGGGCTGGTGACAAGCTCGTGGCCAAGGACATCGCAGTTCTGATGAACGTTCAGGAAAAGTTGCTACCAGATACGGTGACAGCCCAAAAGAAAATTCTAATGTGCGGAAGAGAGTGTAGCAGCCTTAAAGAAAGAGAGGCAAAATGCCGAAGAATACTTGTTCAAGCCCATTGACAAGGCGTCTGAGTCTCCACCAACACTGCGCAGGGAGCCAGACAACGGAGGTCGGCGGGAAAAGGCATTCACACCACCACCGCCATCGTCAGGAGGAAAGAGCTTACCTGAGCCAGCGCGCTGGTCTCGCATGCTGAGCCCAACGCTCAAGCTGGATTCATCAAGCGATGTGCCAGCCCCAGAGCCACGTGGTGCCGCCTCAACGGAGAGCATTACTCTGCGAATGAGGGAGTGGGCGTCGGCGGAAGGTGGTGTCTCTTCCGACAGGGCCCAGGAGTCTGCACACGAGCGGGTACTCAAGCGGCTCTCAAATCCAATGGAGTCAATTTCGTCATACACACACTCCATCTCCAAGATGATTGCATCATCGCCCAAATCGCTGGCCGACTTTGTGCGCGGTGCCGATGAGCCAGGACCACCAACACCTCCACCCCAGCTGCAGACACAGTATGCTGCAGCGGATGAGAAGAGACCCTCTTCGCGTACTGAAAATGCCAATGTCTGGCTCAAGAACATGGTTGAGGAAAAACCCGAGCTGTTTGCAGCATTTGAGAGTGAGTTTTGCGACATTTTTTCGTCTTTCATTTTTACTTGTTTATACTAAATATATGAAGTGAGTACAAAAGTGCCAAAACAAGCAAGACTCAATTAGATTTCGTTATCTGATTGCTTTCAAGTGACTTGGTGAACAGTAATCTGTTGTTCTTAAATGGTATTGCAGGTTCGTCACTTTAATCTTGAGAAAGTTGTAAAGGCCCCTGAAATAACTTGTGCCACTAGTCTTCCAAACACCTGGCACACGCATGATGCCAGATCTTGTTTATTAGTTTCCAGTCATTTTATAGATTCTTTTTTCCCTCTTTCACAAGCTGATAAAAATATTAGTTGCTGAAAGGTTTTATAAGCATTTTAATTATTAAACCTTTGTCTACCGCTGACAAGTATAGGCATCACCGAAATCTACTAATATAGCCGATAGCGAATATATAGTCGTCATGAGGCCATGCTCCTGGAAATCTCTGATAAATTTGGTACACTTTTGGTCATTTCCTACGGTATAGAAAGGGTAAGATGTAAAACTACACTTGTGCATGCACTTTGCTAAAGTTTAGAGTTTGTCAGCAATGATCAATAAAAAAGCTCTTTGACATTATTGGAGTCATGAACTCAAAACTGATGTGTGTTAGACCATTCCTACAGTAAGACAAAGCTATCTGCTGTTCTTTATCCTTTCTCTTGAGCTTACTTTCAAGTAAGTAGCTAAGTATAATGCCCTTTTCCCACTTTCTTATTCCTTTGTTTTTGGAAAAACATCTTTCACACAGAATTGTTTGACTAATATGTACAAACTTTATAATTCAGGGCAGTACTGTGTTTACAAAGCTCGAAGGTAACCATTTGACTGCAATCAGTTACTGGGGGAACACTTGAAGTTAGACAAATTAAACAATCGCCAACCAAGAAAGTTTATGAAATACAGTCGAGTGCTTCTACAATGAACTCCTCTACAAGAAAATGACCTGTTTAACGAATGACCAATTTTGTCCCGGTTCTATTGTGAGCTGTGCAATGTGCAACCTTTACAATGAATTGACTTGTATAGTGAATGATTTCGGAGGCCCCAAGCATTACGTTATAAAGGTGTTGTATTAACCCAACATTTCGGGGTGGCTCTGGAAGCTGCAGCAGTTTTCATATATTTGGCTTGTGGTCCTGGTGGGGGTTCCCTCGGGAGGTGACCTTGCATAGACCTTCATGCAGGTTTGGGGCAATGCTCCCAACGAGCGGTATATATATCCCCGGTAGCTACTCAGATGTGCCATGACTCAAGGCAGAAATGCTTCAGTAGGTTTCTTGAGAACTGCTCCCATGATGCGTCATTGGGACTGAGAGGACCCTACAGAGGCAGCTCTACCTTGAGTCGTGGTACCTCTGAGTCGCTGCCGGAGCAATACACCACTTGTTGAGAACGTTACCCCAAGCTACATGCAGAGCGTATGCAGGGTCGTCTCCCGAAGAAACCACCAGCAGGGCCACAAGCCAAATATATAAAAAAGCTGTTGCAGCTTCCCAAACCAACCCCGATGAAAGACACGTTAGGTTAATATTCAATAAACATTCTCGGTTTGTGATTGTTTAATTTGTCTAATTTCATATATTTACAAGTTTTTTGTGTGAATAGTGTGATGTAAAATACATTAATTACATTAATTAGTACCGCCACAAAGATGGTTGTGCTTGTGTCTTGGGTGCTCATATTACTTGTATTTTCTCACTATGGCACTTTAAACTAGGAAGTCAAAAGGATGCCCTTTAAATAGTGTTTGTGTTACTAACATGCTGGGCACATACGAGGTGTGTTCAAAAAGAAACTGAACTTTTGCTATAACACTACTGCTTATGGTACATTTTACGTGCTGTCCCCTTCAAAGTAGTCCCCTCTACTGGCAATGCACTCTTCCCATCTTTTCTTCCATTGTTGGAAAGCCTCCTGGAACGCACTTTCTGGAATGGCATGCAGGTCTCTTCTCGCATTGTCCTGGATCTCCTCTACGGTTTGGAAATGACATTCTTTCAAGGTGGTTTTCAGCTTGGGGAATAGAAAAAAAGTCTGCTGGGGGGCTAGGTCCGGAGAGTATGGTGGGTGGGGCACAACAGGAATGTGGTGTTTCATTAAGTAGCTGCAGACAAGGAGTGATGTGTGAGCCGGGGCATTGTTAGGATGCAAACATCCAAGCCTGATTTTCCCACAATTCAGGCCTCTTACTGCACACAGAATCTCTCAAACGTGCTAGGATTCCCTGGTAGACTTCTTTGTTTACCGTCTGACCATGTGGCACAAATTACTGATCATGCCTTTGCAGTCAAAAAACACAACCAACATCACCTTCATTTTTGACCGACTCATGCATGCTTTTTTGGACAAGGAGAACCTTTGGCCACCCACTGTGATGACTCAACATCATCATTGAGCAAGGCTTTTTCCATGTCTCATCGCCTGTTATGATATTCTTAAGAAAGTTTTCATCGTCATTGGCAGCGGTGAGCAGTTCCTGGCTGATTTCAACACAGGTCTGCTTCTGTTCGTCAGTCAACAAACGCGGCATGCATTTTGTATTGACACGACGCATCCCAAGTTTGTCACTCAAAATTTCATGACCATGATCCTCCGCTGATACCCACTTCATCACCGACTTTTTGAACAGTCAAACGACGATTTCCACGAATCACAGTTCGAACTCTCTCGACGTGGTCATCATCTGTGGATGTGGAAGGTCGTCCAGGCTTGGGGTCGTCACCGACCAACATTCTTCCGTCTTCAAAACTCTTGAACCAATCATAGCACTACATGCGACTCATACAGTCCTCCCCGTATGCTTGGCTAAGCAACTGAAATGTCCCTGTGAAAGTTTTCCCAAGTTTGTAGCAGAACTGAACTTCACACACGCCGTTCTTACAATTCCTTCATTGTCACTTTGGCACCAATCCGAAGAACAGCTTGTTCATGTGCTCACTTCAGCGGCTGTAGCTCACCAACTAACGGTCAGAGCGGAACGTGGCAAATGGCAGTTTGTTGTGTAAACCTGCCGCTACATGGGCTTAATTTCAAAAGTTCGGTCTCTTTTTGAACACACCTCGTACTTTGTGTGGTTTACTTATGGCACATAATATTAGAATAAGTGATCTAGAGCTGAACACGCACAGCATATATCTGGTCTGTCTCTGAACAAGCAGATCCATTTAAAAAAAAGCAATGTGGTGGTGAAAGCTAATCATCAGCTCTTGATGGTTTTAGTTCAATCTGCATACCTTTCGCTATTTCAATTTTACATACTACTGCACTTATGTCTGGCTGTGTTACTGGGAAACCACTTGGCAAGTGCTGCATGTAAAATGTTCACGAAACATGTGTCACACTTAACAACACTTTACTTGTTCCTGCTCTCAACGCCGGACTGTGCAGAACTGGGATTCATTTTTGACGACAACGGTTAGTACTGAAATTGAGCTTCAGCAAGGCTTTTTCATTTTTTTTGGCAGTCCTTAATTTCTCTGCCAACCCTACACCTCATCATTCCTTTTCCTGGGAAAACCCTGTTTGGTTTTTGCTTTTGGGTGTTGGGTGCCCTAGTTTGCAACAACCTTTCCATTACATCCAAGTTGCTGTTTTGTAGTTTTGCTGGAAGCTTCTTGGACATCTGGTTGTGGGATGCAGCAGTTGAGTTTGTGCTCTTTCTTATAGCAGCCCCTTTATGCTGTGATATTTATTCCTTGTTTTGGTGTTCTGCTCCCGAGCTTTTTTTCAAGCATGCAAGCTGTTCTATCCCTATTTTTGTTGCAATGCTGCAATACTAATGTTGCTACCATTAGGCTTTCATTGTTGCTTTTATGCATGGTTTTGTGTTAGCTGTGAACTGATAATTGTCATGTGACATGCTTGAGCAGAGCATGCTGTGATGTTCATTGTCTTGGTGCGTTTTTGAAAGCAAAATCAATGTCTTTACTTAGTTTAACTTCCCTACCTTTCTTAGGATAGCTTTCTTGACTGTCATGCCTGTAAAACTAACTTGTCACATTTGCTATTGGGATGCTATCTCCTCTTCTCTCTTTATGTAATGCTAAAGTAAGTCTTGTGAATGTCCTTTCTCACAAGAGGATTAACACCTTTCTCAGTGGTGAAGCAGGGTGCATTAAGAATGCCATTCACAATAATACCACAAGATCAGGGATTCTTGCAAAGGTAAAACTTGTCATGCCTAAATCTTGCAAGACTGGTATGCTTGAGTACAAGTTTGTCGTTCATATGTGCCACTGCTGTCTTGCATTAGCGACCTGCTATTTACCACATTTTGTAATATCTTTAATGGTGTTAACTTGAAAAGAAAAATTTTGTGAAATGTGAAACAAATCCAAGATAGGCATAGATTAAGCTGTAAACAGAAGAGACTCACTGAGTGATCTAAAAGATGTCCTATCATAAAACAAAAACCAGCAGCATTTTAAATGACAGTTTGACATTAAATTCAACACTTGCTCATGACATTTCACATGTCAATTTATGCATAAACGGGTTTCACAATCGTGTTCCAGAAATGTCTGTCAGGACAAAATACATTCTCTGAAGTTACAGCTGTGCTGACAGCAGCACAGCTTTGAAAGCCTATTCTCTGCATACAGTAAAAGCTCGTTAATTCGGATTTCACGGGCCCGAAAAAAAAAAAAAAGTATCCGAATTATCGAGGGCATCAAGAAAACAATAAACAAATGCTTACTACGTCAACACGCTCTTGTTTACAGTATCAAACAGCAAATTCTGTTTCTTTTTGCACAAACGCAATGCGGAAGCTGCAATTCTCGTCATCTCGTGACTGATTAGTTCGCAGCGGCGAGGCTCTCGCGTCTACCTTCACAGCGCGGCCGCGGCGCGCGTCTTCATCTGAGACGCGCTTTTCACTAGCGCGCGCACATCCCGATTACTTTTTCGCCATAGAGTTTCTCACTATAACACGACTGGCTCCGAGCTTTGCGCGAGCTCGACGCCCCGGGCCACCGCCGCCGGTTTTATAGTGTGAAACTATGTTTTTCGCCAATGTCGCCTGGTCGCCGCCCGTCGCGATGTCGACGGTGCTTTTCATCCTCGACAGCTTTGCATTGGATGAAAACGAAACCGCAACCACGGCCGCTGTCAACGCGATCATGCACGGCGACCTTGCGGTAAGGTGCGCGGCCGACGCACGCACCAAACTATCGTTTGCTGCAACTGCGGACGAAACCGCGGTCGTTATCGGCGCGATCGTGGATGGTGACTGAATCACGCGGCCGACGCGCGTACCGAGTCAAAACGAAACTACTTTTTGCCGCAACCGCTACGGACGAAACCGCGGCCGCTATCAACGCGATCACGGATGGCGACTACGCAGTTTTGAAGGTACGCGGTGCTACGCGCGCCGGCAAACGCAAGAATAAAAGCTTTAAATGCTCAAATAGGCACGGAGCGTTCTGGCGTTGCTGACATTCCCGTACGATTTCCACTGATGGCAATGGCGATGCGAACTCCGTCGCTTCGTTTCGGTGGACGCTAACGCTCGCGCCGCACATTTGCGGCGCTCCGCGCTCGCCGAGCTCCGAGAGTTGTCCGAATTAACCGACTTGCGGCCAAATACGTCCGAATTAACGGGAGTTTCATTGCGTTAAATAATGCCGGGACCAAAGGACGTGTCCGAATTTACCGATTTTCCGAATTAACGAGTGTTGAATTAACGAGCTTTTACAAGGTAATGTTTTCAAGACATTATTACCTGGGCTGGTGCAGAGTGGATAATTAAAGACTGCCACTCTGCCTTTCGTTTTCTATGAAAGTTTGGCATCCACAGCAGTCATGTGAAGAGTGAGAAAATGGAGTCAGGTACATGCGGTCAAGGCCAACGTTTGTAAATTTTATGGAAGGGCTTATGATGAATGCTTTTGTGTTCCCACATAGTGATAACAGTCACTGACTGCATTTTGAATGCAGTATTTCTGTATTTGATACAAAGTATTGAGCAGCTTCTGTAGAATCAAAGGGCGTGCCTTCCTGCATCTTACCGTTAGACTGTAGTTCTGTGGTTTAGTGATGGCTGATTTCTTTTCTCTGTCGAGCACTTCTATCTGTGCAGATTGCATGTATGGCTGCTCTGCAGTTTCCCTCTAGAAGGCAAATCTGTCGTCAAGACAGTGGTCTCGTACCATCACTTTCACATAGATTACGTGAGAGATTGTGGCGTGTAACTGGAAGTAGTTGGACTTTGATGTACTGATTAGATGAAGCAGTGAAAGTTAATAGGCCCTCAATTATGACAGTTATGCTGCAGTCACTGTGTGCATGCTTGCTTGTAAAATGTTTCAGTATACTGCAGTTGCATAAAATTTTAACACCACAAAAGACAACTCAACAATATTCCTGAATGAGATGGATAATTGTGACAGCTCTCTTCTATGGTGGCATGTTCAACTTTATGAGCTGGACATTGTGGCAGTCTTTTATTGGTAACGTAAGATTGGAATAGCACGGCTGTTTTCAAATATGTTGCTGCTGTTCATAAGTTGATACATCAGAACTGTTCAGGTGAACTTTGTTACATTATAAAAGAAATGCACACATACAGCAGTCCCAAGTCACGCTTTACCATGGGACTCTCCCTTAACAGTTTAGGGAAAATAATATCACGACTGAAATAGTATAACAGACATTTATATTAATTACGAGTGTATTATTTACATAAGCAATAAAAAAAGGAAATGCAAGGACAAGCCTAAGTGCAATGCAAGACAATGGACAAGAAGAACCAGACAGGACAGAGCGCTACTTATAAAGGAATGTCGAAGGATGTTAAGAGTAGTATAGCTTAGAAAAAAATGGTAAGTAGTTTCACCATACCATTGCAGATAATTATGCAACATTATCATAGTTGCTGAAAATTGTACATAGAGCTGCCTTTTTTTTTATTTAGCACTTCGGCTGGCTCAGCATTTCTTTCTATTTATAAACAAGACGCTGATGAGTGCTCTTTCCTCTCCTTCCTCCGTGATGTGGGCCACTGCAGAGCTGGTTCCACGGCTAGCACAGTCATCGGAAGCCACGCTGCTCTACTTGTGCCTACGCATGGGACGACCCCTGCACAAGAAAGTCCAGTGCTCTGTCACAACCTCCAAGCGGCACATTCGGCCCCAGTACTGGTTTGGCGTACCACGGAACAGGTTGGTGATGCCTCCTTTATTCACGGTTTTTGGCCTACATGTTTTGAACATGGAAGTAGTCCTGCAGAAAGTGGCTGTGGTCTGATGCAATGTGTCAGTTACAATTATGCCTTGTTTTTTGTGAGTTTTATCAAGTTTACAAAGTGTGGACTCCATGTAAAAACTCTCTACAGGAATGTCGGAAGAACATCAACTATTTCTACTCTGGAAAACTTAGAGAGCATCTGTCCAGCTACTTGAAAAATATGCCCAATGTGAAACACAACGAAAGAAGTGAACCCGCTACATGACGGCATATTCACACTGAGAGCAAACGTCAGCCTTTCAACTAGCTTTACTAAAACACTTTACACATGTAATTCATACCTGCAGCACAGATACAGTCAGAAGCGTTTAAAGATGTGTGCCATTTTTTGAACATTTATAAACAGCATCCCGAATTCATCAATGCCGGAGCACATGGAGGCACCGGCTCCTTTAGCACTTGAGCAGCTAGCACTCCAGGAATCCGATATGTCCACGGATCAGAGCAGGCAGAACCATTCGGGCCCGTCAGATGCCAGAATTCCCTCTAGAAAGAAATTTGTTATCAAATTTGATGACAAATTTGCCTTCTAGAGGGAATATCAAATATCATTATTTTCATCAATGGTATTGCTTTGATGCACCATCTTGGCATGCACAATTGTGCATACAGCACCTGAAGGGGATAATTATTCATTTAAAATTAAACTCTGGGGTTTTACCTGCCAAAACCACGATATGATTATAAGGCACGCCATAGTGGGGTACTGCGGAATAATTTTTACACCAGCCGGGGTTCTTTAATGTGCACCCGATGCACAGTACATGGGCATTTTGCAATGCATTTCACCCCCATGAAAATGCGGCCACCACCACGGCTGGGATTTGATCCTGCAGCTTCTTAAAGGGACACTAAAGGCAAATATTAAGTCAAGCTTAAGTGATAGATTAGTGCTCGAGAATGTCTGAGGCATCAATATTATTGCGAACAGGGCTTTGGTAATCGAGACATTGAGGTAAATGCAGGACACAATTAGAGACTCCACCAGGACATTCAAGTACTAACCAGATGACGAAGGCACTGCTCATTATAATTCTGTCACTAGTACTAACCCACTCGTAATAAAGAGATAATTGTATTGCATTAGAAGACAAAAGAAAATGCTGCTTGTCCAGTTCTTGATTTTTAGAAAAGCATTAACTCATTGACCTTACCCTTGATAATGATGCAGGCAGTCAATAGATGTCGTTTTCTTCACTCCGCGCTGCTCGCGCCTTCGTGTTTCAGTAGTTTCGTTATCGCATAGTGCTGAACTGATTTTGCTGGCTCGTGAAATTCGCACAAACTGCTAATAGCGGAGAATGCCACGTCCATGTGATGTTGTGGGATTACCGAATGGTCCACGTCACTTGACCAAGAGCAGTTGCAGTGGTGAATCTAATGCTCTGTCCTGGCTCGGTTCCTCCATGGCCGCACATTTGCGTTTTGTTCAGAAAACTGCGGCAGTGTGTCGGGCGCCGTTTTACTCACTGACAGCTGTAAAGGGCGGTGATGGCATATGCAAAGTCACCATTCCCCACTCGGGAGCGGGCGATTTGAATTGCGCTAAAGGTATGCGGACCCTTTAGATGCAGTTTTCTTGTAAACTAAGTCTTTTCTTGGCACGAAACAAGCGGTGCGAGGTTTTTGGAATTGTATTTTAACAGTCTACGTTGACTTGGTATTTGCCTTTAGTGTCCCTTTAGTAGTGCAATGGCAAAGCCACTCGCGCTACCATAGTGGGTGGGGATAATTATGCATTTGCAACATACTCTGCTGGCATACATTTTTCTGACATGCAAAATACTTTTGTAGGAGCTTTCAAAAGCTTGCCGTGAAATTTTATAATTCAAGTAAGTGGGGGACAGCAATGAAATGGAATGTCACAGCATACATTAGCTCTATTTGTCCACACATCTCAGTTGGGCACGTCTTCTCTGCGCATCCCATGTTTAAAAATGCCCTTACTGCACAACTGTGCAACAGTAATTTGCTGTCATGGAGCTGAAGTGAGGTGGCTAGCAGAGGTGCTACGTTCTTCTCACGTTTTTCTTTGCTGTGCTGTGTATCTTACAGAGCAGATGAGCTGTATTACTTCTTGGAAAAGTGGGCGCCTTCTGTGTATGGCGACGTGCATCGGGTTGACATGGCCAACCGTGGATTTGAGCCATTGCCAGAGCCCGAGGATGACGACGAGGCCGAGTTGCTCACTGCCAACAGCCACGTCGTGGGGACGATCAGCGGTACTGAAGAAGGACGCGACACTCCTGACATAAGCGGCAGCAAGGGCCACCATGGCTCCAAGAAGGGCCACAGTGGCGCTCTACGCTTCTTCAAGCTTTTTGACAGTGGCACGGCACAGCCTGAAGCTGCTGCAGTTTCTCCTGGTGATTGGGAGGCGAGTGTCTTTCT
Organism: Dermacentor silvarum; assembly: GCF_013339745.2. Classification (NCBI taxonomy): domain Eukaryota; kingdom Metazoa; phylum Arthropoda; class Arachnida; order Ixodida; family Ixodidae; genus Dermacentor; species Dermacentor silvarum. Next base: position 86,620,202 of record NC_051157.2, read on the forward strand.
GTACGTTTTGAAGTTGCATCCTAGAAGTGTGTTGAAGTGGGTCCGTCGGTACACTACTGAAATGTGAAGTATTAATGCAGAGGTCGAGAGTAGACAGGTTCACCTCAATTTATCTACCTTTAACTTTGTGCTGCCCATTTTGTCCAATCTCAAATTTGTTCCATACTTTGCACTGTTCTTTCACATATCAGGGTTTGTTCCTTCACTGCATGGTGTACTTGTGCTCAACGTGCCTTTATTCACCATGCACTGTCATTTGTCATATGTCTGTTCTTTTTACAGCATTATTGCATATAGTCACCAACATCTTCTTGCACTTAAGTGATCTCGCAACTTCACAATCTGATTACAGTTAAAACCTGTTAGAGTAGACAAATTAGGGCTGAGCGAAACGTACGTCATCTGATCATATCAGAAGTGGAACTAGAAGTGGGGTTACTGCAATATGTTGTCGATTAACATGACTGTAACCCTTTACTATCTCGGTGGATGGCATCTCTACCGGAAACCTTTAGAGATGAAGAAGTGTTGTTAATACGCTAGCGTATTCAGAAACCAAGGAAGCAATGTGAACTGGAAGACCTTTGCTTTTGATGACAACTGAACCGAAGACTGCCTGGAAAAATGTCACCATGGCATCATTTGTGTGTGGTCATACAAAGGAATAATAGCCTAACCCACCGTGGTTGCTTAGTTGCTATGGTGTTGGGCTGCTAAGCACGAGGTTGCGGCATCAAATCACGGCCACGGCGTCCGCATCTTGATGGGGGCGAAATGCGAAAACACCCGTGTACTTAGATTTAGGTGCACGTTAAAAAACCACAAGTGGTCCAAATTATCCCGGAGTCCCCCACTACGGCATGCCTCATAATCATGTTATGGTTTTGGCATGTAAAACCCTATAATTTAATAATAGCCTAGCGTTTGCTTGAAAAAAGTATTTTGATAATGCAGTCATAGTGCACGGTCCCTGGATTAACATGACTAATTTGTCAGGTTTGATTGTTTACTAAGTATAAGGCATAGGAATTCAGTTGGCACTACGTACAGCTTACGTCTACTTTAAGCCAAGTTTTACTACATAAAGAGCTACTCTTATGTGTTGTTGATGATGATGAGTATGCAAAAAACTTGTTTATATTTCTTTCTTAGTATATTTGGTGTGTGCAGTTGCTGATCATAAATTACTACATAGGAAGTGTCAGAACACACCACATAATGGGGGACCTGGGTCTTGGATTAAAGCATGTTTGTTATTGACTGTAGACACATGAAATTTTCAGGAAATATTCAACCTTGTGGGCTGATTACAAATATGCAGTTAGTGCTTTTCAAGTCAATCCAAAAAAAAAAAAAGTTGCAATTATTTATGTGTTATAAGTTTGGGATGTGACTTGCAAAAAATGTACTGCACCAGGAGAGTTAAAATTAAGCAGGTATCTTCCTGAATGTTCAAAGTGCAAGTTTGCATTTTAATGTTTATATCTCTATTTTAACAAGATTTGAATGTAGATGATTTCTACGAGATTTGAAAATGTTGCAGTGTCCTAAAACACTATTTCATAGCTTTTGTGCACTCTCTGACTCTCTAGCCTTGAGACAAAAAAGAAATCAGAAGGATTTAATGAGTAGCAGTGACACAGTGCTGCTACCAAATTTTAGACTTGGAAAACTTTTTTTGAGAAAAATGCAAGGAATTATAGAGTGCAAAAATGTCATTTTATGTTACAAAACCAGGTAGTTTTCTTCTGAAGCAGCATTGAAGGCTCATTTTTGCAGGAAAGCAATCTGCAAAGGTGCTCTTTCAAACAAGACCGAGATTGCCTGGCTATGATAGACGGTTTTGGAATAGCGAATGACACAAAATGGGTCATGTCAGCACTTTCATGGGCAAAACTGAACATTTCATTCGATAAATACAGTGTTTTCTTCCTCAACAACGTGTCATTTTGAGCTAGATTTTTGCCAACAGGTGTGCCCTGGTATGGGGATGTGAAAAAAAAAAAAAAAACTTGAATATTTTGTCTCCAAGACCCATGTGCCCTCTTAATTACCAATTTCTTTGAACTGTGGTTCCGGTTTGCAAACTGCTATAACTAGTGCAAATTATTGCAGCCAGATGTCACAAGATTTGTTACAGAAACGTCAAAGCCACACAGAATTGGCTGGTGCGACTTGCTTGGGATTCGAGAAGGCATTGAAAACGCATGCCTTAGTGGAAGTGAAAAAATATGCAATGGAGTGCCTGCGTCATTCACAGAAACACCAAAGAAAATGTTTGATATTATATTACACTTTATATTATTCGAATATGTCAGAAAACAATATTAAAGAGAAGGTCAGGCTTCATTTTTCTTTTTTTTTTTCTTGTTATTTCATTTTAGAATACATTTTATGGTCATCGCTCACATCACTCATCCTTGACATTATTTTAATGCTAGTGTATCTTTTACGTACCTTACAGGGAATATTTTAGGCCTCTATACAGCCTCTCTACAGCCTCTCTACATCTGACACTTGTCATTCACATCGACTTCCCCACACCATTTCTTGGCGCTCTTTGGCCATCCCTGGCCTTTGCGCCAAAAAACCCCATACATCATCAGAAGGTTGGGCTGCGATGTGTCATTGAAGTTTTGGCAACAGCTAGTTACCTGTGAAGTTGTGAACGTTGCGAATGCCTGGAGCATTATAGACTTGCGGACAACTTTCTATTCAACGTGTGAACTTTTGTTACCACCTACTGGGCAGTTAAAGACCCAAGACATGAAAGCACCGCTAAGTTCATGATGGCCTGAGCATGAAATTATTACTTGAAAGTTCAGGCTTCATGCTTTCCACTAATATATGCTAACAGAGTTATGTTAAAGAGTTGAAGATTGCTTTCTATGATTAGCATTGGCACATGTATCATTCCAGAAAGGGGCGAAAAAAATTTAAGGAAATTTGTAGTTTGTGGTAATGTCAGTAACGCAAGAGTGTAGAAAGTTCTACTTTGGGTTCCTCTTCGTGTACATAAGATCCAACTGAAATTTGTTTTGTGTATGCACTTGCATAAGTTAATTTGTTGTGAGCAAACATAGGCCATGTACTAGAGTGCACTGGCTTCCGACTAATAACTGTGCACTGTGCACCTTGGAACGTAATTAGTGTAATGAAAAGACCAAGTCAAGTTTCTAAAATTTTAATGTGTTTGAAACAATCTCACCCCTCCCTCTTTTTTCCCCCTTCACTGTTCCATATAGGTGGTGTCAATGAGTGAAACACGCAGGGAGTCTGCACTAGACCTGACTGACCTTCCTTTGCCCGAGTTGCTCGATTCCACGGAAATCTTCACCGAGGAGCACCGTCGGGAGGTTCGTAAAGAACCTCACTTAAGTTACAGAACAGTCTTATTGTCCATGTTGCGCATGCATCACCGTGTGCAGCCTGTGAAATTTGATGTCTAGAATAAAAAAAAATAAAAAATAAACAAGGAATAATATATATTGTTCCATGAAAAACTGTTCCATTAGGTCACTGGGAAAATAGACAGCTATTGCATGAATTGTCCTTTTTATAGATAGTGACGCCCAACTCACCCAAGTCATTGTAGTATCTCTTCGTATGCAGCTATAACAAAATATTATTCAAGGAAGTCGAAGCTTTACGTGAAAGGCCTGGTGTGGTGGGGACAGCAACCATTGGGAAGAGAGTATTGACTACTTTTAGGAGAATGTGCAGCCAGCTGGCTCAAATCCACGTTATACATGTTGTTCTGCACAATATGTTGAGTTTATTTTACACAGTATGTTCACAGACTTGTGCAAGAATTCTGTTATTTGCTGCGTGTGTCGATTAAATATGCTGTGCCTGTCTGAGTTGGCACGTGGTGCTTTCTTTTCTTGCGACAGCTGTGCAAGCACCTTCCAGCGCGTGCAGAGAGTTACTCGTGGGCACTTGTATACAGTACACTGAAGCATGGCTTTAGCCTCAAGACTCTTTACCGTGAGATGCTCAAGATTGAATCACCCATCCTGCTCGCAGTGTTGGACACTGAAGGCGCTGTAAGTTGGCTTTTCCACATTGTACCACCTTCTGTCCGAAACGATGAGTGCGTGTTACGAGCAAAGTTGTATTTTTATTTGTTTTGTTTTCTGGTGCAGGTTTTTGGTGTTCTGACATCGTGTTCCCTGAGAATGAGTGACCACTTCTATGGCACAGGAGAATCATTCCTTTTTACCTTCCACCCAGAGTTCAAGGCAAGTCTTCCACTAGGCGTAATTCCAGTGGACATTTTTTGTAACAAAGCATTACTTGTAAAAGCAGAGAGGTAACTTTTCTTAAGTGTATTTGTTGACAGTTAAGTTAAATGACGACTTTATTGATAACCTGCCTTGTACAGCACTGTGGATTGCTTGTTATTTTGCCAGTTAGACACTCCCAGCTCACTCATGGCATAGTGACGATGTGTCATTGGCACGCAGCTGCATGTCACAGAGTAGAGTGATAAAAAGTGGTATCACAATGTGACATAGGCATGACTCACTGAAGAAGCATTTAAGAGCTTCACATGACATTGGTGCACAGCTGTTGGCAAGAGTCAGTAGCGAAGGTGTATTGTTCGACAGCTGTGCATAGCATAAGCCGAGAAAGTTGACAAGCGAATTTGGCATGGGTGCTGGTAAGTGTAAATGCACCCACATGGCATTCAGTGCTTAGTGTGTCAGATAGAGGTTCTTACCAGTCAATGTCTGCACTTGTGACGAAAAGTCCTCCGTTTTTGCTGAAGAAGTTGTATGCGTTGTCCTCAAATATACTTTAGGTTGACATATATCCATCTTTTGCTTTGCAATTTGTGCAGTTGTACAAATGGACAGGCGAAAATGTCTACTTCATCAAGGGCAATGCTGATTCCCTGGCTTTCGGTGCTGGAGAGTGAGTACAGCTTTACTTTCTGCCTCGGATAAGTTCTTAACAGTACATTCTGCTGCTGACCATGAGGTTGCAGGTTTAATTTCCAGCCTTGGAAGCTGCACCTAAGTGAGCACAGGATGCGAAGGCACACCTGTGTCATGTTTTATTGCATGTTAAAGAACTTTGGATGGCTGAAGTGAACTTGGAGCAGCACTTCTGAATGTGTGGGCTCGAAATGTGTTCCTGAACCTGGCCCGAGATCAATGTTTTAAGCACTATGCTCAGCTCTATCCATCACAGCAAATCCACAGCTTTCACCTGGCCCAGTAAGACTTTACACAAAGCTCCATTACTGCTGACCAGGAAATATGTAGTTTGTTCATTAAGTCACATAGAAACTCTTGTTCTGGTATAAAAAGAGGGCAATGTAATAAATGCTCCTGGATGACAGTAACTTGATTGTCGGATCAGGCTTGGGATGATACATCTTCAGTAGTATTTAGCACTTGAGGTGCACATTATCAGTACCAGCCGGATTAGGCCAGAAACAAGTTTTTGTGAATCTTGTTCTCGCGGATAATTTGGAGAAAAGCTGTGGCTAGGAGATTTACAAATACAAGTAAGTTAAAAACCACTAGTCTCTCTATATTTTTCACATTGCATGATGAGCAACAAATTAATGGCATTTGATTGTCAATGTATTGCTGACATCCACTTGCTGTGATGGGGCAGTGGCCATGATATTCTGCAGTGTATCAAATTCCTATTTGCAGTGGACACATTTATGAGGGTGAATTCCAACGACACATCTGTTTAGGTTTAGGCATGCATTAAAGAACCCCAGGTGGTCACAACAGTGTTAACCAACTAAAGATTGAGAAAAACCCACTAGGCACCAGCTCGATTTCGTCTGAGTTTCCTGTTGCCTCCTTAAAACGCTATGCAATAGGAAAACGGTAAAGCACTATGGGTACCAAAAGCCACGCCAAAAGCCACGCCACATGGGTACCAAAAGCTCATCAAAATTCCCACCAAAATGCCCTGCCTGAAAAAGTTGCTGACCCAGGCTGAATTCGGGGAGTGCAGAGGTAAGCTTGCTGAAGCTGCAAAAACGACAGTGTGCTTCTCGAGCTGCTTGAGCCCCACCAGGTCGGTGCGCATAGGTGTCTCTGCTGCAACGATTCATGCACCGCTTCACATTATGTGGATGTCAACTACAGTTGAGTCTGCCCAATTTTTAATGCGAGAGCATTACTTGGCTTATTGTGCGACCCCGCCATCATCAGAAAGCCGTGGCAGGAAAGCTGTGGCAGAAAACCCGTGGTAGAAAAACGGCACACAAATAACGTCATCTTCATCCTAAGAAAAGTGGCCTCAGTGAGGACTCTTCTCTGCCCCACCACCACTGTGACCCCTTTTAACCGAGCGTGCTAACCACTGCCCATAGTTGCAACAGGTGACAGTGATGAATATCTTTGAGGCTTTGCACGTGGTTGGGCCCTGATTGGCAGGTGATTCAATAGATGGAGCATACTATGAGTGGTGCCACTGTTGGCACTATGGGGTCTTCATCGTTCGCAGCTGTTTGATCTGCCTTTCACGTTGTCGGGATCTTGGGTGGTGAATGTTGTTTCGCGCAGCAGCTCGCTTCACATATTTCTTAGCATTGCAATGATCTCGTACTTTGTCAGCGACATAACTCAGCGACACACTCATCGACAAGTAATGCTCTTGCATTTACACGTCATAAGAATTACTTAGGTGCCCCCATAGTTTTTTTAGTGACTTCGGGGTGTATGTCTTTGATGTGAAAGAATGAAGTGGAGAATGGGCCATTGGCAGCGAAAAAGCCGATGGTGTCTTTAGCAGCAAAATGGCACCTAAATTCCCACTGGCTGTGACACCACGTCACAAGTGTGCCTCGATGGATCAGAGCGGGCAAATCAGAACACCTGCTGCCATGGTAGTGCGCCAAGTTTTGCGTGAAGGAAGAGGGTAGCACCGCGACGACACGTCACCAGCATGCTTTGACGGAGCAGATCCAGCACTGCGACGCTGTTGTCTGGTTGCTTGTGTAATCCGCACGTTTCTTGTTCGCGCAAGCTCTCGCATTCTAACTGCGCCTCAGTAAGGCCAAAACAATATGCACCAAGTGTCTCCATGCGCTCGCTTGCCCGCAAAGAGTTTATAACTTAATGAAAAGTTCATAACTTTAAAAATTCGAGGACACCTAAGCACTACTTATGAGTTGGACATTAATACTTTAGCATTCACAACTCATAAGTAGTGCTTAGGTGTCCTCGGATTTTTTCTAGTTATTACATTCTTTATTGCATTTTCCCCTAAAACATATGTATGCAGTTCTACTGTATATTTAACATGTAAAATTTATTGCCTGTCTAGATGTAAGTGTAAAAGAATAACAGTGGGAAAGAGCCTTTTCTCTCTTCATAAAGAGGAAATGGAGATAATAAATATCAGTGAACATTATTTTTGTGCAGCCGTGAACTAAGGAAATACATGACCCCATGCTTTACATTGGGTTTTGCTTTTTATGACAAAGAAAGTGTGCTATTCTAGGATCACCCGGGAAGCTTCAGCTACCAATGCTAAAATGTTTGGTGATGAAGCTGTTTCATGAACTTTGCATGTGCTACCTAACTGAGATTACTTTAATCACGCCCACAAAAATATAAAATTAACCTTCTCCAGGATCTTAACATTCTGTACTGTGGAAACTACTGGAGCTCTTGTTGAAGGGAGACATGTAGAGGGTGAGAAGCAAAGCAGGCCATCATTTCATTGTAATGATAATTTTTGTTATTTTTAAGACACGAATAAGCAGCATACTTGCAATGCCTGAAGCTCCACCTGTATTAAAAATTACAATTTCTATATTTCTGTAGCTAGCATGACCTATGACCTGGCATCACTGGTCAGAATTAATCCATAGCTCTCCAACACAGTGTCTCTCATAGTCCAAGTACTACATGTGCACATGCATCGCCATCAGTATTGACATTCATCGTTATGCGAATCGCAGTGGCCAGTTTGGGCTGTGGCTGGATGGCGACCTGTTCCACGGGCGGAGTCGTCGCTGCAAGACCTATGAGAACGACATTCTTTCCAAAAAGGAAGACTTTGTGGTCAAAGCGCTCGAGGCATGGGGCTTTGTCTGAACCACGGGTCGGCAAAAAGGTTCACGCCACCCGAGCATATACACACATGCTGCCCACCTGACGACCTTGAGAAGAAGGGTACAAGAACAGACGAACAAGCGGCCCCATTTGTTGTCCTCTGACCTTCTGCACTGTGTGGCTGGCATTTTGACGATGGCTTTTCTCTGGGCCGTGCGGACCAAACCGTCAAGCTCACGACATGTTAGAGGAGCAGTGCCCTCTTGTCCCAACACACACACAGCCTGCCACCATCCTTCATCCTCTGATTATTCTTATTTTGCTGTTGAGCATTGCTGCCTTGCTTCCACCAAACCATGTCCCCGCTTTTCTCTTTTGCGAGACTGGAATCTCGTATCACTTTCCTTTCAACTTTGTTGCCGCTTTACCTTTGTAATTAGAAACATGGCCACTCCTATATTCTGTCAAGGATCGATGACCAGTGGACTCCTATTTATTTGGGTTTGTGGTTGGGGAGCTGCAGAGGTGTTGTCCGAGTGATTTGATGGTAATTTAAGATGGAGTACTGTGTGTTGCATTGTGCTGCATGCACTAGAGAAGAAACAATGTGCAGACAGGGGTCCATCAGACGCTGAAAAAGGTGCGACTGCTGGCAGCAGAAAAGAGAGGTTGCTTAGGACTGTGTTTGGGAACAACTCTTTGCTTTATTTAACTCTTGTCTGGAAACCTGTTGAGTTTGTTGTTGGAGTGTTTTCAGAGAGTACATTCCTGTACATTATTTCTTTTTCTTGTGCCTTTGAAATGCAAGAAGCTTTCGAGGCAAAAAAAAAAAAAAGAGCACCAGTGTGGTTCCCAGCAAAACCATTTGTTTTTTCTGTGATATGCAGCATGCAGACACAAACACATGTGTGTGCAACCTTTGTAGAGACAATCCCCTTGGTGAGATGAGACCAAAAGTACCAGGGTGACTGCATTGAGAGGTTCAAAAGCTTTCCCGGAGAGTGTTACGGAGAGGACAATCACGGGAATAAGTGCAAAGGACGGTTACTTGTGCCCTGGTTTCGTTATGTTTGTTGTCGCAGTTGGGTTTTCCCGCGGCGGTAAAATGGCTCAGCAATCCTGGTTTTCCAGGTCTATTTTCCTTGCGTAGTGGCTCTGGCTGCTCAAGTTAATTTGATGAGAATCTGTTTGGAGCTTGTGAAGCTAAATATCTTTTTTTTTTTTTTCCAAGTGGGAACAAATCGCTTGTTTATTTTTGGGAGCTTTCAAATGCAAGAACAGCGGTCTGGCACTTACTCGACTCCTCACAGTCGCAACAAGTACTGCTCATTTCTGATGGCCTTGAAGTGCGCTGTGGAGCTACTCCAATCCTAGGTGGCGCTACCACTGCCTGCATGTCATCCTGTGTCGACAAAAATGTTCAGAGGTAGCGGACTCGCCGTCATAGAATGAAGGTTTCGAGGAGGGAAGCAAACAGAACGTTTTAGAGTTGCGGAGGCATGTTAAACGGTAGATGTGAGCGACAAATCTTAGTTGCTCCCCCAGCTGTCGTCCCTCTTAGCGCCGGGGATGCGGAAAAGTGTCTGTATCTGTGTGAGTGTGTTTTGTAGCTGGCACAGAATGCTGCCCTTGTAGGAGAGAAAAAAAAAAGTGCTTATACCACATATTTTAAGCAACAACCAGTGTACTGTGGAACAACTCTCACAAAGTAAACACTTTTTTTCCCTCAAAGGAAATGAGGACGCGGTGTGGCAGTGCACTCTACACACACGCTCTCACACAAACTTGTCTCAGCCAAAAGTGACATCCTACTACAGAGCGAATATATACATAAAAGCTATTTGTCTAGAGCCACTTGAGAGGCTGTTAGTAGCTGACACAAGGCTGTTTCTAGAGAGTAGGATTGTCCTCTGGATCACTTGACGGTGGTGCGCCGTGCTCGACCAATATCCTTTGAACAAAAATAAATTTTTCTCCCCCTTGCAACATATTCATGACCATCGGCTATCCCCTGCTGTTTAGATCACCTTTTAAGGCTGCCTGCTCTGCGCACCATCACAAGCGGTTCGGAGCAGTAGCTCGTGTGTACATGACACTTAGAGAAGACAACACTGTGGAATTGCACGCACACTTAGGTTTGTTTGTATATACTGTACAGTATTTGTTTGTGGTTTCCTTTTTCAAAGTTTTTGCGTTGCGTTTTAAGTGTATAGAACTTCTCTGAAATCGCGCAGAGGTCCCTCGCTGTTGGTGGGAAGGGAGGAAATGCTGCTCTTGTCGGAGGTGGAAAGTGTCTTCAGGTGAAAAGTGCCCTGCCAAGGTGACGAGGGATCTATTTTTGTCTGCTTGGCTCCGGCTTTGAGTGGCAGTTCCTTTCCTTCAGTGGGGTTGAAGCACGCAGTGCTGCCGCGATGACCTTAAGGCAACTAAATGGTGTGCGAGCTAGGGTCAGGGTTTGGCCTAGGAACTACTGCTTGTGTACTTGTTGGTATTGTAAAGAAGTGTTGGAAGAAAAAAAAACGAAGTTTAAAATAAAACCATAACATGACACTCTGCGGTGTCTTGTGTCTCAAAACTCTCGTCTTGGGCTTTTATTGCTGCCATGTGGCATTCAAGGCTTTCCATATCATCCGCTTTATGCTTCAGCAGATTGTGAGGGTCGTTGGTGTTAACACTTTCTGGGCAAATTGAGGCTTGTTAGATGGTCGTAAGAAACCTCTTGCTAGTATTAACTTGGGCCATCATGACAAAACTGTGTTATGCACACGTTAAGAATGTGAGCTGGGTGGCTTCAAGCATTGCCCAGATGGAGCACTAGATCTTGCAGCATAGCTGGCTCATAACAAAGTGCAAAGACAAGAAAGAAGGAACACATTAAACTACAGGACTAAGCACCACCGTTACACAAAACACTCGGAGAGTAAACAGTATCTGAAGCCAACTCGTACTGCAAACAATACTCTTCCCTTACGGCAAATAGATACAAAATTGCTAAGAAGCTGGAAAAACCCTACAAAGATGTTTCTAAAAGTGGTAAAAGCCTTAGTAAAAACGCAAGTAAACTGCATAAAGCAATATAATGCTGGGACCTGAAAACATTAAATTTCGAACACTTCAAGAGAATAATGGTTATTGCTGCTTGTTCACTCGCATATCTCAATTGCCTTTTTTTTGGTGCACATTGTTCAGTTAAAACACCTGACATTGTTGTTTGCAGGATTTGTCTGGTCATTAGTTGGCAAAACAAGGCATCTCTGCAGTCTAGTTCGCTTTGCAAATGGTCAGGTGTGTTTAATATTTTTTTTTATTGCGATAGCAATTATATGGACACTCCAAAGCAGATTTCTGCCGTCGCCGTCGCCGTGAGGTTCCGTATGACGTCAATGGAGATGAAATCGTCGCCGCGCGCCGCCGAACGCTGTATGTGTGAGTGAAAGGGCGCGAGGGACGCGCGCTTTCACGGGAAGTGAATGCAAGGCGGAGAACAAACGCGCGTTCTGCGCCGTGCTCCCTTAAAGGCTGCAGAATTAAGCGTCTCTTTCCTCCTTTACAATCACCATATAAGTAGAGCAAACGCGACTTCTTCAGACACGCAGAAGGCCGTAGGGGGGGGGGGGGGGGAGGGAAGGGAGGCAACGTTTAGCTGCGGCACAAAATGCCTATTTATATAAAAACGTTGCGAGGCGAGAAGGTGGTAAAGACTTCCGACGCTGCTCGACGAGTGGTCTGTTCTGTTCTCGTCGAAAACCTCCGAGCCGCCCCCAGAGGCTCCTGCAACAATCACCAACGCCGCGCGCGTTTTGTGCGAACGCGGGCAAAACGCCGACGGCGTCGACAACAGTTCTGTGTGTTGCCGGTGCTGCTGCATGTCCAAGTTTGTACAGCTGATAAAACTACTATCCTTATTCCGTATAGCTCTCTACAAATTTGCTATCGCAATTGATGCTTCGCCTTTCGGGTGAAACTGCGACAACTTTTTTTTTTCTGGGCAGGCAAATGTACCTGGTACTTCAGTGAACGATGTCAACCAAGAAATGCTATCTTGCTGTGAACTTGGAGCAATAAACAAAGTAGTAGCAACACATGACACAAGTGGCAAAGATTGCTTTTAGCTATGCCAAGAGGGCCCACCTAGCAAACGAAAAGTTTCACAATATGGTTTCCAGCACAAAGGACCTGCTTCCACAAATATGTAAGCTTAGAAGCAGAATAGTCAGCCCTTAAAGGCTATACTAAATATGTACTGCCCGAGCTCATGCAAATTAAAAGCCTGAAGGCCAAACATCACACGTGCTTGCCGGCACGCACGTATGCATGCGCAGATTGTGCAGGACAGATCATATGTCAAAGCATGGCACAAACACAGATACCTGCTTTACACAAATATCGGGCTCTGGCTGCCTCGTGTTTCCACGCGCCTGGCTACGCAGCTATGACATGGTACAATCGGCAATCAGTGAGGCAGACTCAAGTCATGTGAGAATGTGCTTTTTCTTTAATTTTTGCGCTGATCTAACGTCTCCGAAAATAAAAAAATTGTGTTTATCCATATTTCAGCATTTTGAAGCACTGTCAGTTACAAAGTACAAGACGATGTCTGTCAAAAAGTCTATCAGAGAGCCAAGTGGGCGCACACTGGTGCGCATCCTTGTAGATGCAAACTGCCATTCCTCGCTAGGCGCGGTGTGCTGGCAGAAGCTTTCGCGCGCCAGCAAGTGTACGTGTAGTTTGGCCTTTAGTCTCCATTTCATGCCTTCGTTTGCACATTGCTCAGCGATACGTATCGTACACGAATTTATACTCTCCTCTCATCAACTCCATATAGTGCAGTGCAGGCTAGTGCTTGTGTCAGCTGACAGCAGTAATAGGCAACTGTTTTCCGGAGAAGAAGGAGGGCTTGCTAACCCTCTGCTGCTAATATGATGCTTAAGTTCAGTCAATGTCACGGAGACTACAATCGTAGGCGGACAATGAAGGAACCCTCCTCGTACTCTTCTGGCTGGCTGATGTGATCCATAGTTTTTGCTGCACTTCACAGAGTTGGCACATTGGAGTATACACAAGGCTTTATTCTGCGAAATGAGACTGTGCCCATAAGTGTGGATGCAGGACCTGATGATACAAGGACCAGGTGCTAGGAAGACAGCTGGCCATGCATTGACAGTAAAGCAGACTGACCTGCAAAACTTAAGTGCATGCACACATTTTTTTTCTGGCAGTGCAATGTCTGTAGCACTCGCTGCTGTGTGTGCATGTATGTAGCAACCTCAAATACAATGTCGAGGTGCGGAGCTTTGGGATTCCCAACAGCTTTTGTGCCATCCTCACTGCCTCGCACTTTTATTGAATGGTCAAGCTAGTTTGTCATGGCAAAAAGGTTGTAGAGGGCTGGCTTAAACAAAAGCTTTTAAATACCACCCAAAACTGGCTGCTGGCGCAACCACCACTACAGCTTTGACAACTCTGACTACAGCTAAGGCGTCGCACACCCAGGATCGAATTCAAGTTGGGGACAATTTTTTTCCTTTATGCTAACTTGAGGCAAGAGTGCTTGAAGGCATCAAGCATGCTTGCTGAACAATGTGCTTTGCTGGACCATACTACCGACTACAATCAGGCAAGGGTGATTGTAAAAGAAAATCTAAGCATGCGTCTTTATCCAGAGTTGCTTTACATTCAAACTGTGGCAGACACTCTCAATTCATACGATGCTTATTTACTGCCACTGTACACTGGGTGTCTAGGCCACATACGGTGTACTTAAGCAACAGTTTTATCGTCTTTAGTCTCATTGTGAAGTGCTGTAACGTAACGTAAATCTTACTAAATGTTTTGTGGTCGATGTTTGTATTCAAATTTCATCATGTTTCATCCCGACTGACGGCATTCTACAATACTCTCGATGATTTCATCCACATGAGGTCAGTCTAGTATAAAGAATGCAAATATACAATGGAAGGCAAGATTTTTTTCTGGACATTTTTAATGTTGACATATCATGGGTAGTCAGGCTGGACAGACAGTTCTTGCCCTAGCAAATGCTGCCACAGAGTCTAGACTGTTATGACTCCATTTCACTGCATTGTTTTATTGATGTGATGTGTAGAAGTAAAGTAGACACCATATTTCTCAAATTGCAGCTTACAGCCCATTTTCTGTTTACCACTGAACTCTACAGGCAGACACTGTTCTTCAAAATCTTGCACAAGCGCCATTGGAGCTTACAACTTCATGCACGGCACAGAACGTGGCCCCAGCATATGGCACTGACCTTGTCTCGCTAGCACCGTGCATATGGCTAAGTAAAGGTCAACATAATGGTGCTTGTATGTATACAATGAAACAATGCACAGTGACAAAATACAGGGAAGCTTGTGCAAGAGATTTCCATCATCTCACTCATCATCAAATGAAAAAATACAAAACATTTACAGGGATGCGCATATTTCGCTTCAGTTTTAGAAAAAAAGATTTGCGCTTACTGCTGCTCTGTTTTTGTTAAAATTATCAGAAATATACAATTTTAAGGTCTACGCTGATCAATGTAACACTTGGGACAGTTACTTGCCTGGTTTTTAAGAAAAAGAAAACGCAAAGTTGCCTTCGTTTATGAGGATGCAAGCTGTTTTCGAGACGGCGCTAGCATAAACTTTGGTTGCCGCCTGTCGGCGGCTGCAGAAAGCTGCCGTTCAGGGAGGGTTGCGACGTGTTCTAGAGGAGGGAGCAACATGCAACAACTCTCCTTGAACAGCTGCTTTTTGCAGCTCCCGACAGGAGCCTACACAATTTTACGCTAGTGCCGTCTCGGCAGCAGCTTGCATCTTCGTAAACAAAATAAGGCAACGTTGTATATTTCTTTTGTAAAAACCAAGCAAGTAACTGTCAAGAGTGTCACACTGAATGACGTAGACCCTAAAACCTGATCTGTTTGCGAAATTTGAGCAAGAACAGAGCAGCGGTAAGCGTAATATACTCTTTCTAAAATTTTAACCGAAATATGTCCCTGTACAACCCTGTGTTGCATGCCTTCTTGAAATATATACAGAAATTGCACGCAAACATTTCTAAGGCATCGCTTCCGACATATTTATGAAATTATGTAGTAAAGGATGTTTCATAAATTACACAAAAACACACTCAGAAACATGCACAAAAATAATCCCCAAGGACTTTCGGCTTGATCAGTGCACAGAACACTAAGGTCCTCACCATGAACAGAGTGGGGGCCCTGCATTTATCATTGGTACAGCCACCACGAGATGTAATCCAGGCAAGCAAGATACACTTCTAGCAGCCTTATTTAAGAGATGCAAGCTGTAAAAGGCAAGCAAGCCAGTCTAGCACTTTCAATGCATTGGAATAATAATAATAATAAAAACTGGATGCAGGAAAAAAAATATAAACAGGAAGAGGCACAATACAAATGCTAAGTATGCCGATGACCGTACAGTTTAAGCTGAGCAGTAGAAATGCTGCTTAGTAAAATTACAACAACCATTTCTTTGTGTTCATTATCACATCATAAATTGGTGGAGCTTGCATGTTTTCAAAGCCCAACTGTAGATGACCTTGAAAAAGGTATGGAATGGTAAAGTTTTGAAGACTGAACCATTCACTGTCATTGTCAGCACGTCTTTTTAGTTGTTGAGTACTGCCAAGAAAAGTAAACTTAATAAAGAGCTTTTTTTGCCATTCCATGTTTTTGCAGGCAAACACACTATAGTGGCAGTTTGACTTGGAAGGTGAGTGGGACAAACCAAAGCGAGAATTTTCCACAATATAAAGGGATGACTGGGTAAAAACAAGAGAGACAAAATTGTACCAGACACACAGTCACAATTTTTTTAAGAATGCATCATGTGCTTAGTAGCGGTATAATACATGACCGAGGTGCAGTGCGACTTCATGCTACTCCACCAAAATGCACTGTTCCCTGTATTGTGAAAGTGCACATGGCAGCTTCTTTTCCACGCCTACAAGAATTATCGAGAGCCTCTGATCACTGAACAAATAGTGACAGCAAAGCAGTTATTTACACAAGTTGTATGCAAGTTGCCAAATGAATATAGTTTGATGTTGGAAAACAACTAGTGTGACTGTGTATTACATCAACTTCCACGGTGGCTCAGTGGCAATCGGCTGCTAATCAAAGGTTTGATTCCCAGCAGTGGTGAGAATCGAAGTACACAGGGTGCTTACTTAAACAAGCCTGCAAGAAATGGGAGCCTCTGATCACTAAAAAAATGGAACCAGCAAAACAGTCGGTTACGAGTCGCATCTGAAGTCGTGAAACGTAGGACACAAGTTGACAATTTGCTATCAGTCACAAGCGAACTAATAAAAGTTCAGTTGGAGCTCCAATTTCTTTGTCTCTGAGAATATTTTCTCCCCTCAAGATAGTCAGTGTGGCACAGAAGTTAGCTGGCCTAGCAGGGCAAGTGAAACACCCACAGTGGTTATAAGCAATTTGTGTGCACACGCTCGCGCACAGAGAAACAAGCCCATTGTGGCATTCATTTTCATCAATCAAGTACACATCATCCAGATTTGGCTAAAGCGATGGAAGATTATGAAGGATGTGTAAAAGAAGTTCAATGCTAGGTCAAAGCCTGGAACTGTCCATGCTTGGCAAAACTTTATTTACTCGGGACAGTTGCATGAAGCTGAGCAAAACTACTTCACAATTTTAGTGCTGATTTCGAGCTGCACGATAAATGAAACTGCAAATAAACGAAACAAACATTAGCCAGAAGCTTTGGGTGCACAGGAGCAATTTTTTTTTAATCTACATCATTTAACACAAGTCTACTATAGCACTGCCATGCTTGCACATGTACAGCTGGCCACATCAGTTTGTAGAACACGGTATTTGCAAAAAACTTAATTCTTGCGCAGGCTGGGCACACGGACACCAATTTAGTTTCAATTTGAAGCAATTTTTGTGAACTACACAGTGATACATTAAACCAGAAGCGCTATGCCTTTAGAGGGCAGAAATTCACATTTGTCATGGAACTTGTGTCCCGTAAACTTTTGTGGCCAACTCTACACACATACAAGGGGGTACCCAAAAGTAACCGGAATTCTTTTTAAAATGCTATTTATTTATTTATTTTTCACAAAACAACCTTATCACCTTCAAAGTACTCTCCATTACATTTGTCCAATCTGCGATTGCATTCTTCGAAACATTTTTCAAAATCGTCTGTTTTGGTGGCTGATAGCTCCTTTCTCGTTTTTTCCTTCACCTCTTCTACATCGTGAAATCGCAGTCCTTTCATGTTCTTCTGCATTCGAGGAAACAAAAAAAAAGTCACATGGAGCGAGGTCAGGCGAATAAGGGGCATGGGGCAAGGGAGTCATGCTATTTTTTGCCAAAAACTGGCGCACTGAGATGGCTGCACGAGCTGGTGCATTGTCGTGGTGGAAAAACCAGTCCCCAACTTCCACAAATCAGGGCCTTTTTTTGTCGCAGACTGTTACGCAATCTTAAATAGCTCAACTCCCTTTCCCAATGCCCCTTATTCACCTGACCTCGCTCCATGTGACTTTTTTGTTTCCTCTAATGAAAAAGAACATGAAAGGACTGCAATTTCCCGACGTAGAAGAAGTGAAGGAAAAAACGAGAAAGGAGCTATCAGCCATTAAAACAGATGAGTTTGAAAAATGTTTCGAAGAATGGAATCGCAGATTGGACAAATGTATTAAGTGGAATAAAGAGTCTTTGAAGGTGACAAGGTTGTTTTGTGAAAAATAAATAAATGCATAGCATTAAAAAAAAAAATTCGGTTACTTTTGGGTACTCCCTCGTAACTGATATGAGCCAGCATGCAATAGGCAATTGACTATGAACATTTTGGTTTCTCTGCATGCTCACAATCTAGTCAATGCATGCCTTTGCAAACAGTCTATCTACTATGCTAGTCTACTTGCAGTCAATATCTTGGCAAGTAGGAGCCTAGGGCATGCATCCCAGGTCCAGATTCTGTAGGTAGGCTTATCACAGACTAACAAGCAACGAGCCATGAACAGTGAAATTTCTGCTGTCTGCTCACTCAATGACAACAACAAACTGTAAGGTATAGTAATGCACAATGAAAAAAATTTTTTAATGACAACTTTGGTTTATATTGCTAAACAAAGTCGTACATAGTTGAAATAAAGCAAAAGCCTGCTTGATCATGTCAGTATTCTAGAACTTGAACATGGTATCAAAAGCTTGAACATTATAATTGTTCATTAGAGCTAGCACAATCTTTCTGTCCCACCAGGTGTGCAAATAAGGTATATTGCAGAAATTCTGCGCCATACAGCGGATTCTCTTCAAAGATCAGTGGATGACAAGTGCCAATTGCATGCACTTAACACAAACAGTTAGATCTGTCACTTCTAAATCTGACACTAGATGTAGAAGTGACACAAAAGTATGTGCTAACAAGAAGCTTTGCCTGAATGCTCTAAAGTATTAAAAAAAATAATAATAAAAGAGACAAACTTTGTCTTAAGCTCTCACCTTCATCTTCACCTCTCACCTACAGCTGTCCAACTGAGAAAGAATTTGTGTGGATGCACCGGCCAATTACGTTCACTCATTTCTGTGATGTCACAGCAGCAGCAAATTCGTTTCAATATTGGCATATGTCGGGAGCTATGTTTTGGAGTGTGGTGGCACAAAGGGCACAAGGAGTGAGGTTTTGTAAGTGGAACTTGTACTGAATTCTTAGATTGTCAATGAGTATAGCTGCAGTTCTTGCTCCAGTTCCACATTATTGTGAAACAGAGTACCGTATAGACTCGTGTAAGGGCTGCACCCGTGAAGGGCCGCACCTCCAACTTGGCAGCACAAAATTTGGAGAAAAAAATTGCCAACGAACTAGCAATCATGTTCGGTGCCCCAAAATTGTTGCGTGCTGCGCACTTCTGCATGCTGCTACTAGATGGCGAGAGCCGGGGTGTACACAAGTCTCCGGTTGGGTCAGCACCATTTTGACCAAGAGGTTCCGTCCTGTGTTAAGGGCTGCACCTCGTGAAAATTTTGAAAAAACAAAAAAAAGAAAACAAAGTGCGGCCCTTACATGAGTCTGTACGGTATATAGTGATGACGTGAGAAAGTGAAATGCTACAACCACGTAGGAATGAAAGGAAGTCAAGGCCACAAACACGGCAGTGAAAGTTCAAAGGGCAGACATGAGTGCAGCATGGCCATGCACACAATGAGAAAAGATAAGAACTATAGCAGCAGAAAGAAAATGATGGTTGCAGCTGGAAAGAAGATGACGCAATGTTAGTACAGCGAGACAGCTTTAAAAACTGTACCAGAGCCAAAGGACTTTCTTTTTTTTTTTTTTCTGGGGTTTTACGCGCCAAAACCAGTTCTGATTATGAGGCATGCCGTAGTGGAGGGCTCCGGATTAATTTTGACCACCTGGGGTTCTTTAACGTGCACTACAACGTAAGCACACGGGCGTTTTTGCATTTCGCCTTCATCGAAATGCGGCCGCCACGAAAACCTGACAACGCAGTCACCTAAGGAGACAGCGGTTGCGGAAGCCAAGGAAAGAACAGGGTAGCTGAAGTATTCTTTTTAATTTTGTAGGGGCATTATTCTGTTGTGTTTTTGACCCACATTGAAGATTATAGGGATAAAGAAAGAGAAGGAACATACAATTGGAAAGATCTAAAGACACAAGAACCTCGCTCTACATGTAGTGCTCTTTCTAGAGAGCTGTATTGGTGGCCGTTCTTCTGTCCACCTTCTCGGATACAGTTGAACCTCGAATAGCGAACATGGGTATAGCGAAGCATATATAAAATTTGGTTTGCCATGTATTATTTCATTGCTGGCCATGCTTTATTTTACTGCTATAATGAAACTGAAAACGCAAGTTCTGAGACACTATCGCTCAAAGCAAATAACTTGTTCACTCGCAGCACAATGTATGTACTCTGGCAGGAAAAACGTAAAATACTCAGCAAGAGGAACTTAATATCACAAATTCAGCATGCGCATATTCCAATGGCCTGACTTGGCTGGAACGCATTCACCAAATCTATGTGCCAATCCTGTGCGATCCCATGGTTGCGCACTAATGACAGTGCAAAATGTGTTTGTAATTTAGCGTCGTTCATGTGCCATGTACCAGCATGGCAAGCTGCCAATGGACAATGAAAATTGACAGGAGACCCTTTGTTGCTGCGCTGGAGGCATCATATTTCTTTTCTTTTGCATAGACTCGACCGGGACTTTTTTCGACAATATTTTGAGAAATGTTTTTTCCCAGTGTGTGCACTTATAACGAATATCTGAGAAAATGTAGGTATTTTCGTGTCAGACACTGCTAGAATATATAGCAGGATTTGAATGTACTTATGAGCTCTCGATCATAAGCTGGACTTGACAGCATTATCTAGAGACGCTCTTTTTGGCCATGGTGGCAGCTTCTACAGTGGTTCATTTACCAGATGTGGCGTGAGGTGAAGCAGAGTGGAAAAAGGAAACTCACGAAAAAGAACTAAACTCATCTCGACCATAGTTAAAGAATGAAATGCATGACAGAAATAAGAGATTTAACCGTGTAAAGTCACACAAGTCAAGCCTGGATTGCTGCACATCTGCCTACAAATCGGAAGCAACAAATCATCAGGTATACTCAGATAGTCAGACACAAACAAAAATGTAATAAGCTGTCACGATTCCGACTTACACACTAGCAAAAATATGATACAATCACATTCACCACTGATCAGTTGGGTGACATATAGGCAAATAGGACCCTCCTGACTTCACAATTTGATCCAGTGAGGCTTTGCCAGAAATATGCTCAGAATGCAGGTTCATGATTCCTTGCAATGGAAATAATTTGTAGACCTGTACAAGAACAGAGCAAGGATTGCATGATAATTAAAAGTAAATGTCCAATAAAGGTTTCAGAATATGTGTAAATACATATTCCCACTCCCAACTTAAAAGTAATGTGTACAAAATGCTAGCCTCGTAAACTGTATTACAATACAGAGGTTTCATTTACTCCGAAGATAACTGGAAGTGAAACAGGCGCGTAAGCAATGCTGTGAACTAAATAAATACCAAAAGATTTTTAAAAAATAGTTTAAAACATGTGCAATATTTCTGTATGCATTAGGCAAAGCATAACTAATGTAAGAAATTAATCTAGACCAGGTCGATGATTCTTTCCCAGTATTTGGTCATCTCATGGTGCCACTGTCCTCTAAAACACGATACTAGTATGTTCACTGTTTTAAGCCATCCAATTTAGCAAGTGTCCATGGTATCCACATTCTCAAATCTATGGCTGCCCTTGGCATTATTACTTAATACTTTTGGTGGTACGTGTGGTATCAGCTTATTATCAACGTCTGTTCAGAAGCTCATTGTAATGAGAAAGAAAGAAAAGATTGCTGAGGTGTAGCACAAAGCATAGAGTCTCGCAAACATTGTGCATATAAAATCTCAAAACAACACTGAAGCAGCTGTGCAAGAGGAATGAAATATATTTCGGACCTAGCAGGTGGCTGGCTTCATCTTGAACGTAAAAATGAACATTAGTTGTTGCTGATTGCCCCTAAAGTGTTCGCATAAAGCTTTGAGATTTTTATCCACTGGAAGTACGAGGCATGAAGTTAGCTCATGTCTTCCTAAGTATTTTTTCCCCCATTTTACTAACAATATGTCTCACTCTGCAGCCTTGCAAGACTCATTGTTGGCTTTACAATTATTTGACTAATGCTTTAATTGCAATTAATTTATTAGGCCATTCAGCTGAACTTGTGCGGAACAAAGGCAAATGCACCCACTTAAATTCCTGTAAACAATTGTTAGCTTATTGTTTCCGCATTTTAATAACTGTTTTCTTAGCTGGGTGCTCCAGGGTGTAGTATGCATTTTTAAAGAAAGTGTGTCCTGAGCACACCTTTTGCGTGTGCACTTTATTTACGATTATTTACCTTTAGACATAGCATACAAGCAATAGAAATTAGAAACAGCAGTGACTAAAAAAGGAACATATTCATTTTCAGATCACAGTGACCTTTTCAACGACTTTGGTGTTGCCGGTTTCGCTTGCTTCAGGAACTAGTCTGAGTAAACTTGCTTGAAACAGGTAGCCCTCAGGTATATGGCATCTTGCGCTGCCACAACAGGGTAGCCTAGGTGCCGTCAAAATTTCTTTCTTGTATGCATTTTCTCCAATCTTGCACCTTTGCATTCAACACCTTCAACACTTTTTTGCCAACAGAATCCATTTCTCGTAAAACTTCATGCAACATGTATAAAATCGTACAATGGACTCAAATTTGTAAACTTTATAAAAAAAAACAAAAAAAAAACACCACCCAAGCACTCCGTACAGATGGTTAACCAGCAAAGCTGAAACATGCGGCCCCGGTGTTTAGCAGTGGGTTAATCCCGATGCTGTATTGAAGCATTTCTCAATTATTGGTTACATGTTTGTGTTTCTAGTGGAACGCAAGGGCCAATGGCAGGCGGATGCTGCTAACCATGACGCCGAGCTAACTTGAGATATCAAACGCATGCGACAACAACGAGCCGAGAAGGCGGCGTTGCGAGCAGAGCAGATACGATGCAGAGAACGACATCACTAACAGCGCTGCTAATGGTGTGTGTGCTTGGGTGCGATGTAGAGAGTGACGTAACTGACGGCGCAGCCAATGGAGATGTTTATCTAAACATGGGACGAACGGTTTTTCGTTTCACCTAGCCATATACAGCTTTCGCTATAAAAACTCGTGAGAGGTGGCAGGTATGCATACCCGATTTTAAAAGTATGAGATGTGTGCTTCATTTTCTGAAGTTGCACATCTGAGCAA
The DNA here is from genome assembly GCF_013339745.2 of Dermacentor silvarum. NCBI lineage: Eukaryota > Metazoa > Arthropoda > Arachnida > Ixodida > Ixodidae > Dermacentor > Dermacentor silvarum. Next base: position 86,643,082 of record NC_051157.2, read on the forward strand.
TTAGTGTGTTTTGAGGGAGGGTGTAAGAACCGCTTGCTAGGTGTGCCATTCTGATTGCCCCACTATACTGTCAGTACTTCCTGGTTGGTTCCCTCCGTTCAACTTGTCTTTCCAAGAAAATCTTTGAGCTTGACAACAAAGCGAACAGCTGTATCAACCAGATGCCACGGCATAATTTTTTTTTTTCCCCAGCAAGTTGTCTGTTCGGCTCTTGGCATGAATGAGACAGTCAGGACGAAACAAACCTCCCAAAGGCCCATTCAGGATGATGGACACTGTATACTGTGCCAGCGAAAACTTTACATACGCGAGAGAAGGGAGAAATAAAGTTCCCACTATTACACTTTGCAGTCTCAACCAGAAGCAGGAAAACCAGCCTAGCTGGTCACTCTCGTGAACTTTAGAATGGACCTTCTGTAGCTGCATAGGCTAATTAGTGAGGTTGTAACCCCAGAAATTTGAATTCGTATGCTCCGAGTTCAGAAGTTGGAACTCAGGATTAGATGGCCATAACACTGACACAATCTTGCCATGCAAACTTTGGATCTTAGTACATTATGCAGATGACTGCCACCACTGCATCGTGCACCTTTATAAGATTCATGCTGGTGCAGTTGCTACTTCAATCAACATATTTGCGCTTCCTAAATAGTGCTCACTGACTGCACCGTCTGTTGTAGCTGCAGTAAGCCCACCAAAAGTGATAGCAAAGCAACGGAAGATACTGAAGAAGTGCTGAGATGTTAGTGGAGGAGGAAAGTGAGATGAGAAAGCAAATCTTTGGTAAGCATTGCACCTCTGGCTACTATACAGCGACAATGTAAGCAGTGCCTCACTGCCCAAAAGCTGCATTGGTAGCCCCTCATGTGAACGGAAAGTGGTCGTGATACTGCCTTTGATGAGTTTGTGTAGTCACTGCGTAGCAGCTACTACTTCAGGGGTGGGACTGCCCAAAGTAATTTTGGAGCCATTTTTGGAGCAAGTAAAATTGCATTATGGAGCAGCTTGGCGCAGACAAAATTGCATTTTGGAGCAGCTTGGAGTAGAATAAATTTAATTCGGAGCAGTTTGGAGCAGGCCAATCTAACACCATTGGAATATGACAGTGCACTTCGAAACCGCGTTGAAACAGAATAAACCAGCACAAAGCGCACAGTAGAAGCACGCTTTGTACTAGAATATGAAAGAGTGGGTCGAGCAGCGGAACGGAACATGTTTTCCTGTAAAGCCGAAAACATAGGTGGAACTACAACCGAACTATATATTGTCACGCCAACGCTTATGGTGATAGTGTAAAATGCTCTAATTATGCCATCCAATCAACACGCTAACATAATTTCTGGGTCACCATTCGTCACCGCATACCCAGAGAGCCCCGCAATCAACCCTGGGCTGGTACAACGTAAAACTATTACAATCTGTCTTCATTGCGAGAGCAATTACATGGACACTCCAGACACATTTCTGCCGTCATTGTGATGTTCCTCATAAGTCCAGGGACATTAACATCGTCGTCGCATGCCGTATGCTGTACGTGCGAGTGAAAGAGTGCAAGGGTGAGCCGACGATAGCTTCCAAATCTCGCGCGCAAGGCACCGTGGGGGGAGGAGAGGGAGGGGGGGCGTTCTCCGACGGCTGCCGCGTATGGCGCCCTATCGCGCGAGCTCTATCTTGAAAACGATCTGCCATGGAGACAGAGTGCGAGTGCTCATAGCAACGTGCGCGCAGTGTTTTCACCGCTTAATTTGCGTTGAAGCAAGAGGCAACACTAAGGTCAATTCGCTCACTGCTGCTTCCGCGCTTCCTCACTCCAGCGTTTTGACAGCGAGTTTCTGCAATCATCGAGTAAGATGTGTTCATGTTTGCATGTGCGCGCATGACACCATGCTGTTAATTTAGTTAGTAAGCGAATGTTTGCAAGTTTATACGGATGATAAAACTACTATCCTTACTTCGTGTAGCTGTCAACTAATTTGCAATCGCAATCGATATTTCGCCTTTCGGGCGAAACTGCAACATTTTATTTTAAATCCACCACTAGCCCTTCGCGAAATGTAAAATGGCTCAGGCCTCACCCATGTGGGCATAAAGACAGATTGGAACATTTTAATACTGGCCCTGGGGACAGAGACGCCCGTCTACTGAACCCACTGCAGCGCGCGCCTCTCTAAAATGTAAAATCTCGTTCGCTCGCAGCGCTCTCAGCTAGGGAGCGCCGCACCGCTCAGCCCACTCAACCATAGTCTAGTACACTCTAAATACAGCCGCCCTGGCCATTGTGACAGCAGTGACAACAGCCCGGAGTGGCCGCGCGCGCCGGCCACTAGCCGTATCTGCTGAAAGTTCAGTGTTTTAAGCGCGAAAATCACGAGAAACTGTGTGGGAGGCGCCGATCGCACGGTCTGCGGAATGCGAACGGATGCGTTCTTTTTCGGGGAACGAATCTCTTGGCTGTTCACGGCCACTGCCGGAGTACACGCCCGAAGCGGTTCTAGCGCAGCGTGACGCAATTTCGGTCAATTTTCTCTGTTTGGCGCAGTTTGGCGAAGGAATATGCATTTGTATCAAAATGGCGCAATTTGCGCAGGAGTCCCACCCCTGCTACCTTTAGTCACAGAAGTTGAAGGCAAGCCATCAGCTGCCACTGCTCTGTGGTCATTGTGCCTCGCAGCTTTGCGACCTACTGATTCCTCTTGCTTTCAATGTCAATGAAGGGAGCGAAGTAGTAGCTACTGAAACCAGCAGGGACAAAATAATGCTAAAAAGCTTCTGCAAATCTGTATTAGCACACGACGCTAGGTGCTACGGCATTTGCAGCATCTGCGTTATGGCATCTGCATGAGACAACAGATGCTGACACTCTATCCATCTCAGTGGCTATACAACACCACAGTCGAATGATGCACTACACTACAGATAAAGGCATGTTGTGCACCTGTGCATCGTGGGTTGTTCCTGCACACCAATACAAACATGACAGCAAGATTTAAAAAAAGTTGAACAGAAATTGCAAGTCTCCACAGCACTTCGCAGAAGGCTGACAAAAAGGCTGCTCAACAGATTTTCTAATGCACTTCATTAATGCACTGAAAAGCACACAACGGCATCATGTTTCAACTAAATGCCCCCCCCCCCCATGCAACTGTGCACACTCACTCAGACTAGCTAGAAAACTGTCTCCAAATGAAAAAAAAAAAAAAAAGAAAACTGCACGTACAGTACAGACCACTTGTAATGTAACCGCTTATAGTGCAGGACCGGATATAATAGGGTCTTTTCAGACTGCCGTTCATTTTCCCATAGGACTCTATGGTTACGTGCATTGCTTATTGTGCAGTTGCGAGAGACGAAATAACGGTTATAATGCGGCTGCCTGGAAATTCAAAAGTCAACCAACACGGCAAACGCTTCCCTAAAGCCGCAGTAAACTCCGACGTAACGTGCGCGCGTCGTGCTCTGCGACGTCACAGTGGCGTCTGTACTTCAACGACACGACGCAACCGGCGTGTCTGGCACCGTTCGGCACGTTCCAACGTTGTTGGCGCATGAATAGCTCCATTCCTATTTTTCACTGCACGCGAAAGCGCGTCCACTGCAGTGACTCTCTGCGCATTATCAAGCAAGGTGTCACGCGTGCACAAGCAAACATGAAGACATCTCACTTGATGACCGCGGAAATTCATTCTCAAAACGTTGGAGTGAAGAAGCGCGGCAGCAGCAGCGAGCAAATTGACCATCGTGCTGAGTCTCGCATCAACGGGAATTGAGCCGCGAGAACACAGTGCACAGCGGACTGTGCCTCTGTCTCAGTTGGCTTTCAAGATACCGGTTGGCGCGCTCGGCCGCCAGGAGTAGAGCCTCCCCCCCCCGGAGCCTTGCGTGCGCGAGTTTGAGCCGCGATCATCGGCTCACCCTCGGACACGTTCACTCGCACATGGAGCATACTGCGCACGGTGACGATTTTATCGCCCTCGGACTTTATACAAAACCTCAAGGCAATAGCAACGGCAACGGCAGAAATGCGCCTGGATGTCCATATAATTGCTATCTCAATAAAATCGTTGTTTTGGTTATAGTGCGGTACCGCTTATAGTGCGGATATTCGCAACTCCGGCGACTTACATTATAAGCGGTCTACACCGTACCACCAGAAAAGGTGACAGCAGTTCAGTGGAAAGATGAGAAAAAGGACCTGACAGTTGATTTAATGTAGTTTCTCATCCATCAGGCAGTACACACTGGCATTACATCTCAGTGTTGGTGGCTGTAGCACACCATGCAGTTAATCAAAATGTCCCAGATAGTGAATGTAGGACAGCTGCAAATGAAGAAAGACCTCCTGTGCGCCAAGACATTTTGAGGGCAGTTTGAAAGCAAAGAAGTGCAGAGGAGCGCAAAGGCGTGGCCCGACTGTGAAGCACTACGCGAGAGGGCAGGCAAAAAGGTGCTCACGAGCACTCCTTGGCGTGCCTCGTGAGGTGCTTCTTGAGGTGCTGTCGCAACACAAATCGCTGTCCGCACACCTCGCAGCCGTAGTTGCGCACGCCTGTGTGCACCAGATTGTGCCGGTTCAGATTGCACTTGAGGCTGAACTTGCGGCCACAGATGGTGCAGGCAAATTCCTTTGGTGGCTGTGCCAGTGCCATTGACGACTGCAGTGTGCTTGCGACTATGACATCTGTGACAGGTGTGGAATTCAGGCCTGTCGATGATGACAAGGACTGCTCGCTGTTGGCACCAGTCAGGAAGTAGTCGAGAGAAGGGACTGCGTATCGAGCAAAGAAATCAACAAATGAGACCTTCTATGCAAGTGAGGTGTACATTTGTCATTAAAACACATGCACACAAACAAATCTCAATAAAACTTATTGTTGGGTGAGTTGGTTCATAATGTTTAGGAAAAAGATACTGCTCAAAAGACAGACAAGCATGAGAGCCAATACCCTCTTGTGTTTGTCCGTCTTTTGCGCAGTTTTTTTACTAAACACAAACGATTCGAACAGGCTATGCCCAGCTATAGTGATCGACTCTCAATGCTGCACACTGCAATTCATGAATGTGCTGGCGTTGAGAGTGCAGGCCATTGCCACTCTCCATTCTTGAGATGGTGTATTAGACAGCTGTTGCTTACCAGAACAAAATTTTAATCCTGACTCATCTCAACCTTGGCCTATCACACTTGGAAGGACACAACATTTCAGAGAGAGAGAGAGAGAAAGACGTTTATTAAATCATAAAAAATAGAAAATCGTACGTGTATGAAAAGGCAACCCCAGTGGTTTTTCCGGTGAGGTGCCTAGATTAAGTTAATGGTTTCGCTTCTTATAAGGTAGGTGAGCAAGCTGTCATATATAGCTTCAAAGGATTAATCATGTGCAAATGACGACATGTGCGAATTCTTTTTTTAAATGGCAACTGTACTTCTAGGCTGAAGTAAAAAATATATATCAGACTTCAGCGATTCCTCTTACTCTGAACGCGTGTTTTGCAACAGCAGTTACTCTTTCAACACTCTCACTCTCTCCCCTTTGTTCCATTGCCTCCAAACTTGTGCATAACTCCTGCAACTCTGCAAACCATCGGACTCGTAGGGATCGAGTGCCTTTCCAAGCTTCATCCTAAGGTCGCATGCGGCGACGACCTTTTGCCAAGCTCGTTCTCCGAGAACAGTCACCCCACCAGCAACATGGGGGACATGGCTAGTGCACCGGAGCTACTTAACTGAGCAAACCATGCTTCTCCCTCCTGGCGTTGAGTCACACGCCACTACAACGCGCCCTCATTGGCCTTTCCATTATAGCCCCTGGGTGCCCTCTCCGCCGAACTCTGTTCCACTGAGCACTTCTTCGGCACTTCGCCGCAGCAGATGCTCCACAGGCCCGCTACTCCGCAGGCCCACTGCAAGTTGGTTAAGCGGGACCTTTGCTCTTGCAACTTCTTGTGCTCAGTGGACCGCTGCCTGGCTGGCCTAATGTAGCAGCCGCGTGTACTCCATCAGTTTTTCGGTGAACCTTTTTGCACGCAACCATGACTGTCGTACTATGGTATATCCTAGGTTAATAAACCAGTGTTCGTTGGTGACCTGACTTCAAAAGCTTCTCTGCACCATGTTGGAGAGTCGATAAATGCGGCCATAGCGTCTGTTGTGTGCTGCAAAGTGGAGGAGTGTCACGCCCTTTTCTGACCATCACTCAAAGGGTAAGCTTTGTACAAACCTGTCTCTACATTACTGACGCCCCATGTTGGGCACCACCAACTCAATGCAACAGCAAAAACGACAACACCACACTGAAAACAACGATGATGCTGGTAAGGATGACTGCAACAGCACAATGGGGCCACAGTGATGATGGGAGCAAGATGACCATGATGGCATGGTGACAACATGACACTTTGTTACTGACATCTAAGACAGTGAAGGATTGCCTCAGCAAGAATAAACTTGAGCATGACAGCTCCATTGTGCGCCAACCATGCAGTGTGAGAGTACTGCATGCTGTTGCATTCAAAATACATATGCAGAGACAACCCCTCTTCAGATCACGTGTGCTACAGACCCCACACAAACTGTGTGGGCACTGCACAATGAGTATCATTTGTAATTTTCATTCTGTTTTTGTGAAAAGTCTGTTGCAATAGGGGCAACACCCAGTAAAAGCCCCCACCGTCCCTTCTATAAGTGGAGCAGGTAAGTGGAGTGAATTGCCTGGGGGAGAAAAAAAGAAAAAGAAAGAAGGCATCCAAATTCTGAATTATAAAATTTTTAGATACATTGAGGTTTTATAGACATAAAAACTAATTTATTCTAACAAATGTTTAATTCACAGATGTGTTTTTTGCTGTGAAAGCTTCATGCAGTTGAAGTTCAATGTTTGCTGCGTGCAATATAGTAGATTTCAATTGCCAGTGTTGCCAATGGGTATACATTAATGATCAAGCAATCACATGTCTCAAAATTCTGTTAAAACATTTTCATGAGTTTTCCAAATAAACTGCTGCAAGCATGGGCACTGTCGGTGATAAGGTTTCGATTGAGCCACAGTAGTGGGGATACTTAAAAATTTGCAGACGATCACTTCACCACCATTAAAATGTGCCTGTGTGACATAGCCAGCAGGAGAGGGCAAATGATTCCCAGCACTCACCGCTGTAAAATGGAAACTCTTGCTTGGGCAAAGCTCGATTGACTGCCCCTCCATTTCCTGTAAAATACACACCAATGAATACAGTGAACACGAGACAAGATATGAGAGAGAACAAGCAAGGTGACAGCAGCAAAATATGTAGCAAGGACAAGGCCACCTTAAAGTCATAAAAGCAGTGCTGGAGCGGGGGAAGAAGAATAGGAATTTATCGTAGTTTTGAGACTTTTTCGAGTAATGTGACATTATTCCAGAGGCTTCCCTGAAGGCAAAGACTGACTCCACTATAAGTAAATACAGCTGCCTTCCAATGTGTGCAACACATACACCATAGCTTAACTCCAAGCATGGTTGTTTGATCACATTAGTAACTTAATGAAGTAAATGACAATATTAGCTGATTACAAGGAAAACATTTATGGACACAAGCAGTGGCTTCAAAGTGATAACATTTATTTACAAGGCCAAACCTGTCAATACTCAAAGAACAAAGGAAAAAGAGATGGCAGATCAAAAACTAGCTATACTAACAATGGAAAAAGTCAATTTGCACTTTATCGTGACTTGCGTGTAACAAAAGTGAAATCTCTTCGGCAGATAACGTGACGGTGCATGCTCACACATGCAGATCTATTTATATGCAATTTCAGGCCGGTTCAACAATTTAATGAATGATATTGTTCTGTGTTGCAGTACTTTCTTCACACAAAAGCAATGATGCACAAGTACAACAATGTAATGAAAGAAATGCCTCCTTTCTTTTCTAACGTTTTTGTTACACTTGCATGAGCGGTAGTTAAGAGTTCATCTATGCTCTGGAACATACTATGTGGCCATAGGAAAGGGTACCATAAGGAAGAAGGTGGCTCAAATACACGCCCCATATCAGTTCAAATGTTTGATTTTAAGTATGGCATGTGCAGAATAGTGAAGTGCTGACAAAAATAGCCATTGCAAACGAGGTAATGAAGTCAAAATTTACCATGCTAAAAGTACACGAATATACAATGGTAGCGCAAGGTTCAGCTTACACAGATCTTAACAAAGGCAGGTCAGGTTCATGAAGGAAGCACAAAGATTTAGATATGTTCATGTATTGTGAATGATGAAGCAAATAAGAGCCCATGAAGTCTGATAATGAGATAAAATCAGCATGTTAGAGTCATCATTATTCAAGCACATTCAAGAGAACAATGCAAGGCTGCACTCGAAAAATCAGTCACATGTCAGAAACTAGAGAACAGAAGCAAATGTCATCGACAAAATTCTCATTAGTCAACTTCACAGGCTGAACATGTCACCTGTGCAACATTCCAAAGCAAATGCGCAGTGCACTTAGGAACCACTTGGCTGAACCAAATTTCCACTTGCAATGAGATGCACTACAGCAAAGAACAACTGAACAAGGATTCTCTGCAAGAAGTCCCAAACCCATGTGAATAAACAAAAGCTGACATTTATCTGCACTTAAAAATTTCCAAATATTTAAAATTACGCTTGCTATATCCATTTACCAACATCAACAAAGACTGCACACTGACGAAAATAAGTGCCCTTCTATATTCCTCACATAATTATTGCAGCTAAAGAACTGCTGGTAAATGAAACAAATACTTCAATCCTTTGTGATTCTGGTGGAGATCTTACCGTAATGTCAAACCAACTTTTAACGACCCATACAACCCGTGAAAAATTGTTCACCGTGCAGTACAACCTAGCTAAAATGCACCTCACTAATGCTTTCATGATCACAAGGTCACTGAAGCCTCATTTCAACATGTTCAGGTAATACGTCTTCCTCTATTTCTGTCAGCCTGTGAGCTTATGAACAATGCATTGGAGAGGTGCTACTATATACAGTATTTTAAAACTTGCGTGAAATAAAACTTTTTTTTCACTGTCAATTTTACACATGGGTTCGTCGCACACCAAGGGCAAGAAAACAATATCTTAGTGATCACTGAAAAAAAGCATCCCATTTCTTGCATCAGTACGGCGACATTGAAATTGCTCCTGCATTTTTTTTTTCACAATGGTGCCACACGTGTACATAATGTTTAAAAAAATTAGAAAAAATATTCCAAGAAATTATCGCACATAAAAATAATTAATGGAAACATGCCTTCACACATAAAGCCTGCCAGTGAATAAGCATATCATGTGGTAATGCAGCATCAGTGGGTCCAGTGCCAGGACAGACTCAATGGCATTTTTGGGGGAATAAGAAAAACACTTTAGCAATTGTTGGGGATTCCCTACACTTTGTGAATAACTTTAAGGTGAGAGTAACTGTTTAGAGCCAATAATGGTAAGTGCAAAACATTTCGACAAGGTGCAACAAATGTGTGATCAATTAACCGCACTTGAAAGATAAGGCTGAACATTTTACTTGTCGACTAAGACAGCTCATGATCAAAGAGTTGAAGGCACTAACTACCAAAGCTGTTGAGAGCAACGAAATTAGACCTAATTAGGCAGTGCCAGTATGTGCTTGGAGTTCACTATATGTGGCTTTCAGTTTAACATAGGCAATGCATTGCTGCAACATGCGTGTTGAAGAAGAGGAAATGGGATCCGGCACCAAAAAAAAAAGTCCGGCCAGGCAATGACTGCAATGAAGGCTCAGTTAATAAGGTTCCGAGGCTGGTTGCAATAGTACCTCAGAACTCCGCTGAACTACAGTGAAACCTTGCTATAACGAAGTTGCATTGGACACAAAATTACCAGTGTTATATCAGATATTCTACAACAAGCATGCTGCGACTATATTTCATATTGGGGATGTTTGCAGTTTTGGCAGTTCAACCAGAGGAATACATAACTGTACCTGCATTTGTTATAATATTTCACTACATTCGTTAAGCAGTAGGCACAGTGGGTGTTGACAGAGACTTCAGAGAATGAAGTTCACAGGTATCTAGAAAATTTTCTGCCCACGCATCATTTGCGGCAATGGGCATCAGAAATTGCACAATGATTACCAACAAGCTCACAATTATGTTAGCTACGGCTATTTATATCTTAACTAGTTTTCACGTGGGCATGTTGTTTGACTGCATTCAGGGCCAAGCAGTACTCAAGGAATTCTAAAATGGCATTCTGCTGCTAAGCACAAGGTTGCATGTTCAATTTCAGGCCCCTTTATGAAGAGGGTGATATGCAAAAACACTCATTGACAGTGCTTTGGATGTGTACTAAAGAACCCCAAGTGGCCGAAGTTAATCCTCTACTACAGCATCTCTCATAAACCACGAGTTATTTTGGGACATTAAACCCCACAAAGAAGCTAGGATCAGTCACATTATGTCTCTAAATGCGTGACAAAACACAAGAGGTCGTAGTGCATTATTTTCTTCAAAAGCATTCATATTGCGACACGGCTGCTAATGTGTGGTGGGGCACCGCGGTATCCCGCCACACATTTTGGAAACAGACAAGTGGGAAATGAATGTCTTGGGGGCTCATCGTAAATAGACATGCATTCAGCACTGGCCAGCTTCAATTCCAGATGACATATGTGTGCTAAAATTACTACTGATATACTGATTCGTAAAGCTACTTTAATTGACTTACTGGCAATTGTCACATAATTCCTGATGTCTGCAGATGCAAATAATGAATTCAGTAGAGCAAACAATGGTGCTAGATAGTGTGACATCGTAATTGCACTATGTAGGACTTTCAAAACCCACATTAAGACAAAGGAGCACATATTTATCACGTTCGTGTGAGTTCCTTCATCATAGTGCATGTTTTTTCACATGTTTCACAATATAATGCATTGACAACAAAAGTGCCAGTTTATCTCTACTGCACTGCTTTTAGGTATTTATTATTGTCAGGTGTAGCTTAGATTCCTGCTACTGGGCACTACCACGAGAATAGGCATGTCATCGAGAGCATAGGGCACTATCACAAGGAACATCATTGAGAGCATAGAAGAGAATCACGTGTGTGGCTCTGTCACAGGTGATTGCAAGGGGTGTGTCAAGAGCTTGGTGAATGAATTAGGCTCGGCCGAGTTAACACTGACTTGCACGCAACACTGCACTTGTCCAGTTGGTCTCTCCAGATAAAGGGGGGTGGGGGGGCAATCATTCTGTAGCCAGTGGTGCCCCCATAATTGGTACCTCTGCTCTGCTCTTTTCAAATGCCTCGCGATCACGAGCATGCAGAGTTTGGAGGTGCTTATCACGATGATGCTTGTGTAGGAATCTCCGGCCACACCAGGTGCACACAAACGGCTTCTTTCCAGTGTGAATGAGCACATGCTTTCGCAGGTTGCTCACACTGCTATACGTCTTGCCACAGGTTGAGCAAGTCCTGTTGTTAATTGGCACCGTCTGTCGCGGCTGTGGCCACCGAAGCCCACGGGGTAAAGCTGCATGTGAGAAGCAATTTGTTTCTGGTTAGTGCACATGCTAACCCGCAACTTTTCAGGCTAACAAAATTCGTTGACGGGCAATTGGTTCTAGGCTGCCCACCTGCAAAAATTCTTAATGGCTACATACCACACCTACTCACACCAAGACTAGTTAGAATTCAAGGCCAATACCCAAAAACTAGAGGGCGCAGAAAAGTTTCCTTTAATGAAAGATGGTTGGTAAAAATATTGATAGCAAACTAGACAAGCACTTAGCCGTATTTACGGTAACTTGAATCATTATTGATGTGTCATAGCAGGGCACATGGGATGCTCATCCAGCCTATTTTTCAAATAATATAGCTTGAGTGTGGACCAGAATGATGGTCAGTAGGATATGACAGAGCATGTTGGGAAAAAGGATAAAAGTGGAGCCTTTGTTCGTGTTGTCTCCTAGGCTGTTCCCACTGGCGTAGTAAAGCACCTGTAGCTGTTATCCCCAAAGCATGCTTTACGATCATTTTATGATAGCAGAGGCATATAGACATAGTTTGCACTTCACTTTTATGCTGTTTGCATTTCCTACATACAAGCAATGGGAAACAAAAATGATGCATTATGAAAGTTGAAAAACTGGAATTTTGAAACTGAATGGGACAAGGTGGGGGAGGAATGTCGCTTACGGATGCAACTCGAGGCAAAGGGAGAGAGCATTTCTGTTAGTAGTTCCGCTAGCCTTCTAGTGGTATGATAGATAACAGGGCATTCAATTTCTCCTATCTTCTCCAATGACAAACCGATTTGAAAAATTATTTCGTTAAAATGATCCCTGGACGGCATTTTAGAATTTTCATTGTATAACTAAAATTTGCAATGAGGTCTGATGAGGGGCCCTCTTTAATGGTGGCAAGGGCTGTATAGCGCTTATCAGAACAGCCTAAAAGATTATGCAATAGCATGAGCTTTGCACACATACCGACACTCTTGCCTATTTCACAGGTGCACTCCAGTATACTGACTGTTTGGCTGGTCGCAGGATATTAAATAGTTGGATAGGAGTAGTTCTATTGTCAAGCTCATGATTCGTTGGCGTCTGTGTCATCAGTCAATTCCTTATACTGATCACCTAACAACTTCTGGTTGCATTTTCCTTCCACAGCACTTTAGGTCCGTTCGATTCACCTGAATTGCCTGACCCCGTTCATGAGGTACTGTTCCCTGGCATTTGTTTCACGAGTGCAGCAATGGCACCCTTCGAATCATGCATTCGTTTCAAAACGTGCAGAAGTGCAGGGCCGGTTCTGTGTAATTCTGCACAATTTTTCTGCACCCTCCGTACTGATGGGGCTGACCTGGTACAAAATGCAGGTGCAAAGCACTTGCGCAGCAGATTATGCAGCACGTGGGTGCGAGCGCCATGTAAACCCTGCTGCATTTATGCAGAATGGACATGTTGTTTACATGTTGTCACGCACATGTACACGTTTATATATGCCATAGCCCGAAATTAAGCTTTCCTGCTGATCAAACCAATGTAATTTCAGATTGAACATGTCTCTGCTGAACTGTAAGTGCTGGTGGTTTTCATATATATTTATTGCCCTGTAAAACTACAGAAAAAAAAAAATATTGTGCATGTTTGCCAGCGAAGGCATGACGAGTCCAGTCCAATATATGCTCATGGCATACGCTGCTATAAGAAATATGCCGTTGGATCATCTGTAATGTAGGCACATTTGCTTTCTGCTGTTTTCAAGACCAAGTACTTCAAAAGTGAACTATACCTGTGGTTTTGAACTGTGGTTCCAACCCATCACTGAGCCTCTAAACTTAATCAGCCAGCACAGATTAGGCAAACATAAAGGCTGCACCGCATCTGCACTGTGACATTTGTTTTGGGTGTCACATTGTTTCTGCACCGCTGAAATTGAGCAGCACACTTTCTGAACTACTCGCGCTCCACTGTGAATTGGTCCACAGTGGTGCAGGTGAAACGAATAAACCTATCGTCCGTAGGTCTGTTAAGTACGTTTCATAGGTGCCGTTCATTTGTTGGGAGATTAGCAGTCAGTTGTCTCAAGTAGCACTATCTAGGATGCCATTGGTCTTGTCAGTGTGTGGTTGATGTGGCTGGTTGGGCTAGGTCGTGGTAGCACTTCCTCAGTTACCAAGTTACTGTAGCGTTTCCAATGCTTGCCTTGGTGGTGACATTAAGTTGTAGCAACTGATTGACTACACAAACCATATAAATAAACTGCACTCTTCAAACGAAACCCTCTAGTCTATGTTGACTCCAGGGCTTTATAAAGAGTAAACTTTTTTTTTTAAGGGGGGGGGGGGGGGGAGGATATCTCAGCTTAGATTGAAGTAAATATGGTATATCAACAAGCTTCCACAAAAGTGCAACACAAAGAGGCTTTAAAACTAAGCGTCAAGAATAGGTACATTTTTGGTTTTAAAAATATCATCAAATACATGTTATCCATCATAAATTCGTCGAAGAAGTACACGAGGGAAATGTTTGAAGCTCTGCGTTCAGCAAGTTTGGAAAGCGTGAAGGCCGAAGATAGTGCTGCCGAAGTGTTTTCTATTAATTTCTAATTACTTGTCAGCGGATGGAATGAAAGACATGTTCAAAAAAAAAAATGTTAAACATAACTCGTGCCAGCTACTCACAATAAAGAAGTCATTGGTTAAAAGTTAAACTTAGTCAATAGTAGGACTTTGAAGACTGCAAAGTGGGTTTAATATTGGGCATATGTTAGTGAAATCACTCCAACACATGCACAGAAATGAATGTACGGCTGTTGCTAGCAATATGGTAGCCTTTCTATTTGAAAAAGGTGCAAATACCATCTGAATGAATGGCTTCCACAGGGCGCTAGCTATAGTTGTGAATGTTTTCTCATCAGGATGAATGTTCTCTCATCATCAGGAAGTACTTCCACTCAGCAGTAGTATTTCCTGATGGAGCATCAAGCATTTTAGTGTGGGCATGAATGGTGCGATACCAAGATCTCCACATTCGTTTTTTCGCACTGAAGTTTATACATGGATAAGCACCAACTTGCTGAGTTTAACCTTCTAAGCTAAGACACTACAAAGGCTACTTTTAACAGTTTCGCAATGGCACAGCCCATCCAATGTATGAGAGGGCAAGGGCATTGGGCGCACATTAAGGACAGTTTACACCATTTCAGCCTTCATAATAGGGAGAACCGAACCCAATGGCTCCTTGGTGATCTTTAGACAAGAAAACAACAAACTTGAAATAAAGCAACTTTGTTATAATGGAGCGCCTTCCATATGCACTGGCGGGCTGGATTAGATGCAAATGGCAAAAAACAACGTTGAACACTTCTTGCACATAATTAAAATTTGTGATGCAGCATCCTGATGAAACCAGTCGCTAAACACTGTTGTATCCTGGCGTCTCCAAATCAGTCACGCCAGTGTCGCACATGGGCGAGTGTAGGATAAGCAACATGCAGCATAGGTTATTCCCTCCTTTTCCAGTTTAATTCTGGCCTGATTTAAATGCTTGAATCAAGAGGTGATTATTTTTCACATGTAAAGAAAATTGGCAGTGTCTATTCTCTCGGCAGCCGGGTGAATGTCTGAAACGAATTTCTCCCGGCACTCACCTCTTATTGGCTCTCGGAAGGTTAGGTTAGGGCATGCCTGCAGGCTCTTGGGCACACCTGCAGGCAGTTTTTCCCGGCCGTTTGTCGCGTGACTTTCGAGAGCCAATAGGAAGCGAGTGCCGGGGAGAAATTCATTTCAGAAGTTCTCCCGGCTACTACTACTCCCATAATCACAATACTTTCCAAGAGTGTATATGCGAGTGCATACGTTCAAAGACAGCATATAACAGCAATGACGATAAAAGAAACAGTTTAGGTTTTGTCTACACTTTTAGGAACAAAATTCAAACGAGAAGTACAATAAACAAGACATGCCCAGTAAACCATCAGTACGACAGCAAGCAGACAAACTCAACTGCAATCTCACGCGACCACAGTTTGCATACACCCATCAGCAACTAGCAGCAGAACAGTACATAAGCAGCTAAGTATATGCGTGACGAGAAGACGCATTGCGTCCTCGGCGTTCGATCTATACGCTCGACAGACGATCGCACGAACTATTCTATTTAAGTGACAGCACGCAAAACGAAGACTGCCGATTATGGAACACCAATAGGAACACCGTTTAGAGTTTTGCGGGAGCAGTACGAGGCAGATGACGTTGTCAGTACTGATATATTTTCTTTTTCTGAGACAGCGTTTATCTTCCAGCAAAGACCAGCGCCCGTTCGTGCTGACATTGTCGACGGAGTGACACATTCTTTAGAGCACAGGTTGTGAAGCACTGATCCCACATTGGTCACACGATGACTGGATGCTACGCCGTTAGTAAGCGCGCCACACAGCAAATGAAAATCACACATCAATATAAGGGCATTTTATGAACGCAATCACAATGAAAAGCATCACTTCCAAACATTTTCTAAAGCCGCTAGCCGATCCCAATGTTGCTGGTCGGCTAAGTTGTCGGCGGCTAAGAGACGTTAAGAAAGCAAGAAATATTATAAAAAAGTGGCAAAATAAACGTAGAAAACAAACAAATTAGAACCGTTCTTTTTAGCCTAAAAAAATTTAAGACGATACTACATGCAGCTAAAAGTTTGAGTTTGTTGTAAACAAAAGTGGCGCTGTCATCGCAAGCGATGCAAGGTTGTAGGAAAGACATACAAGGACCGTAAATTAAATTAAATTATGGGGTTTTACGTGCCAAAACCAGTTCTGATTATGAGGCACGCCGTAGTGGGGGACTCCGGAAATTTGGACCACCTGGGGTTCTTCAACGTGCACCTAAATCGGGTGTTTTCGCATTTCGCCCCCATCGATATGCGGCCGCCGTGGCCGGGATCCGATCCCGCGACCTCGTGCTCAGCAGCCCAACACCATAGCCACTGAGCAACCACGGCGGGTGGCGAAGGACCGTAACGAAGGCTTGCAGCGTGGAGGAAGAAAAATACTTCCTTCCTCCACGGCTTGCAGACTGTCTGCTGGTGCTGTCTGCTGACCCGTAGATGCATAGCCTCCTCGATAAACTTAATCGAGAAAGTTCTGGTTGACCCAGGTGGCACTACGAGATAGAATGAAAGAGAGTGAGTCAAACAAAAGGAAGAAATGGAAATATTTAGGTTACTCTAGCTTCAACAACAATAACAACAAATTCGCAGCTAAGGTGCGAAGCCCGGAATTTGTGTGGTATACAGCACTTGCGTCCCACCGAAGGATTTGTCATATTAATTAATTACATATTAGTTAAATAATTCTTTAAGTAATTAATCAGTGAGTCACTGATCAAACGTTATGTACGTGATAAGTATGCGCAATTGAGATAGATTATGGAATTAAAATACCATGGAAGGCCGGGCATGGCTGGCAAAAAAGGCCAGCGGAGCCAGCACACAAAATTCCTGCGCGCAATCTTCCGCGGTAATGTT
Source organism: Dermacentor silvarum (assembly GCF_013339745.2). Taxonomy (NCBI): domain Eukaryota; kingdom Metazoa; phylum Arthropoda; class Arachnida; order Ixodida; family Ixodidae; genus Dermacentor; species Dermacentor silvarum. The sequence continues at coordinate 86,660,102 of NC_051157.2, forward strand.
TAAACGGACATTCTCTTCCTCCACTGCGCTGCGCACAGCCCCGTCCCTCGGCTGAAGAAGGCGTTACGATAATGTGGCGAGTTGGGCATGTTGGTACATTATTACGAGAATTGCAGCGTAATAAAATACAAGGACGACACAAAGAACGCGACGTCTTCCGTCGTGCGAAAGGCCGTGGAGGGATGGGAGGCGACGTTTAGCTGCGGCACCAAATGCGTATCTTGCGACCAGGCGCAAGGGCAACTGGCGACTTAATCTCCCACGTGAAAGGAGGAAAGCGGGAAGGCAGCGCGGGAGGGAGGGGGCGCGGCTTCTACTCTGCCAGCAACTGTGTACTTGTACTTTGCGCGGCTGCGGCTGTCGCGCGCACCGTATCTTGAAAGCTATCTCCGCACGGCCGCTCAGTTTTCGTTTAAGCGATAGATCGCACGAACTGTTGCTCGCTGCTACTGCGCTTGCTCACGCCAGCGTTCTGACAGTGGTTGTCTGTGGTCATCGAGTGTGATCTACTCATGTTTGCTTGTGCGTGCTGACACCATTTGTTAGTTCAGTTAGTAAGCGAATGTGTCCGAGTTTATGCAGCTGATAAAACTACTATCTTTACTTCATATAGCTCTACTAATTTGCTATCACAATTGATGCTTTGCCTTTCGGGCGAAACTGCAACTTTTTTCCTTTCTCCATGCAAAGGCCACAACGATCATCATCATCATTGATTTCCCTGATGCGGACGGGCACAGAGGACGAAAACGCAGTTATCGCAGCCTGTGTGCGATGCGCACTAGAAAATTACTACACAGCAGTGCCGGCGAAAGACGGAAAAAATTACTGATGCAATTAGAGAATTGCTTATTAAATTCTGACGCAGACTTAGGACCTCGGTAGGGCAGGTCGCCATGAGTGCGTTCGTTTTGCAACACGCAGGTTATTTTCTTTATTTGTGTAGTCGTGTATGGTTTCAAAACACGAAATATTTTACAGTTGAGCAGAGCGGTCTATTTTAACTCAGCAATTCTTGTACATATTGGTTTAGAACCTGAAATTACTTTTCATATATAGAGATCAAGAAGTTCTGTCACTTTTCCTGCGTAGAAATGGTATAAATGTGATTTTACATACTTTCAATTGAATGCGTGTAATAAATGTTAGCTTTCAGCGCTTGCAGATTCCACTCAATGCATTGTCCCAAGCCAATGTTGGTCAGGGCAGTGCACAACAGCCTACAATGCAAACAGTTTTTTGATGTTGTATTATGGATGGAACTGAGGTGAATTTAGCCTACTTTTTTTCCTTTTGTGCTTGGCAAGCAAAAAAGAGGGTTTAATGCACCAAGGCTACAGCTTGGCAGAAGGACAGATAAAATCATTTGAGGATACATGACACTTTATTTACAAACATTGTAAACCATGATTTTTGCATCACAGCCATGATATTCAGCATCATTTTTTTACATTGTGTTTATTTTAAACATGGAGCACTTTCCTGTGCAGTGGCTTGCAGGCGAGCTTCTTGCGGTAAGCTGCCCTGTCTGTCACAGTAGTGCCGACGTTGGCTAAGAGTGGCCTTATGAACTTATCGAACACTACAGATAGTGTGCTTGCGGGGTGGTCATCCCTTGCTGGGCAAACGAAAAGGGAGCACTACTCAAGTCGAGGCAATAACAGTTCAGCTAGCTGCTGACGCACGTTGCTCTTTTTAACGTGCGGCAGGGCAATGTTAACAGCCTTCTTAATGGTCACAAGGACAGTGACAAATTACGACATTAGGAAAGTTAGCCCACCCCTTGACTGCAAACTAATAAACCCCATCAACGCCGGAGTGGATCCTTTCGAATGGTGGAGGAAAGGGCAGAAGCTGCATGTTCTCCGCTCCTCAACTGCTCTCGCCACAAACCCTGCTATATAGCTATATAAGCGATGCTGGCATTTGCTATGGTTGATGGTGGCCGCTGTAATGAAATAGAATATACCCATATTAGTATATGGAGCTATGCATTCTGCAATGTATTGCCATTTCTGAGAGGACAAAAACAGACAGCTTTTGGCACTAACCTATTAAAAAGGTGAGCAGAGCAAATTTTAGACAGCACGTAGAGACAAAGCTGGTGCATAAAGCAAATATGACAATTATCATGTCACCACTCAACGTGCATTCCCTCAAAGTTTCGAAATTTTGGGCATTGATACCAGTCAGTTGTTAGAAAGCACAGAAAGAAAGAAAGAAAGTAGAGCTCAGAACTTCTGACTATCGTAGTGGCGTATAAACAATCCACGAGCGCTTATCGTAATTCCGATGGAGTTTTCATCACACAGCAAATAATTTATTAGCAGGATAACATTAGCTACGCAGAACCACTCGCGTCTACCAGGAACACATGCAACATAGCAAAACAAAGCCCAGGAAGATGTTCTCGCTTCAAGCGCAAGAAAGCAGAGCTCAGAACTTCTGATTAGCATAGTGGCGTATAAAACAATGCACGAGTGCTTATCGTAATTATGTTGTTCGAGCCAGAGAGAGCTTCGTTGTAAAGTAGCTGCCCAGTACTTTAAAAATTGCCTGAAAGGCACCAAAATGCCTATTTGAGTGTTGTCATATAGCGCGATAACTTTTGTAAAAAAATAAAAAAACATTCAGCACGAAGGCATGCAATCTGGACGAAATGTTGCGTGGTAAAAGCCTTGGTTGCCCCAATTGGCTTTTAACCGACCACTAAAGCTGCATGCAATAGCAATCCGTAACTGTTTAACAACATACCTAAATTTCTTTCTAGCTGCAGGAAGGAGTCTAAAGAAATTTACTGCCTATCCACGGTTCTTCAGCGTGAAAACGTCGCATTATTCACCTGCCGTGTATTATAAACAGTTGCACGCATGATAATTCACCCATATTTCGTACAGTGTAGACCGCTTATAACGTAAGTCGCCGGAGTCGTGAATATCTGCACTATAAGCAGTACCGCACTATAACCAAAACAACGATTTTCAAGCCCTGCACGTATGCAAAACATGTAGACCAAGCAGCCGCGCATATCCGAAATCAAAGCGTGTGACTGGGAGTTTTGCATCCGTTTAAATTTACGAACGTTGAAAGGTTAATGTCCAAGTACCCACGATTTTCGCATGAAGCAGACAAAGTAATACTTTTTAAAAAAATGTCTCAGTTTCGCCCGAAAGACAAAGCATCAATTGCGATAGCAAATTAGTAGAGAGCTATAAGGAGTAGGGATAGTAGTTTTATCAGCTGCATAAACTTGACACATTCGCTTACTAACTGAATTAACAAGCGTGGTGTCAACGCGCACAAGCAAACATGAATAGACTCGATGACTGCAGACAACCACTGTCAAAACGCGGGCGTGGGGAAACGTGGCCGCCGCAGCGAGCGAAGGTTCGTGCGGTCCATCGCTGCAACCGAAACTGAGCTGCGTAAGCACAGCGCATATAAAGGTGAGAGCCGTGTGGAGATCGCTTTCAAGATACGGTGCGCGCGACAACACCGACAGCCGGCACAGGCGCGAACGCATTTGTTGGCAGAGTAGAAGCCGCCCCCACCCCCTCCCTCCCGCGCTGCCTTCCGGATTTTGCTCCTTTCGCGTGGGAGATTGCGTCGCCAGTTCCCCTTGCGCCCGGTTGCAAGATACACATTTGGTGTCGCAGCGCAGCGTCGCCCCTCCTCCCTCCTCCCTCCCATACGCGTTTGCTCTGCGCTGTGCGTTCGCGCTTTCACTCGCACATACGGCGCGCGGCGTTGATCTCCTCTCCCATCGGTGGGCGCACCTCGTTGAGAAGCGTGCTCGCTACCGCCCTTGTCGGCGAGATTTCCCCGCGGAAGCCGCATTATAACCGGTATTTCGTCTCACGCGGCTGCACTGTAAGCGGTATGCGTATACATGGAGTGCTATGGGAAAATTAACGGGATTCTGAAATAGAGCATTGCACGGGCCGATTTTTTCAGCCCGGGCCCGTTTTTACGTTGGGCTGCCCGCCCGAGCCCGACCACAAGTTTTATGGCGAGACCCGGGCCCGGCCCGGGCCCGGCCCGGGCCCGAAAATAATCTACGTTACCCGCCCGGCCCCCCCACCTTATTACCTCAGGCCCGAGCCCGGCTCGAAACCTGCCCGAGACCGAAAAAGACATGTTTTTCAGAGTCGAGACGCGCGAGGCTAACTCGCTGCACGTTACATGCACACCACCAGAAAGGCCGAGCCCGGCCCGGGTCAAAAATCACATGCTGTGCCCGAGCCCGAGAAGAAACTGCCCTACCCGACCCGGCCCGGCCCTCGGCCCGGGCCCGGGCAAGCCCGAGCCCGTGCAGTGGTCTAGTCTAAAAAGACCGTACTATATCCGGTCCTGCACTATAAGCGGTTGCGTTATAAGCGGTCTATACTGTACTTGTTCCAAATGTTCTTGCTGTTCAGTTTGGTTTACCTTAGGGCATTTATTTTTGCAGTAGTCAAGCGGTGCATCACATTCATGCAGAAAAAGAATGCATCAGTTCTAAAGCTTTATGTATTTCATGCATTTGCTTGTCGAACTAGCAGTGTGATCTTTCCTAGTGTATATGAGCACAAAAATGTTCTCATTTGTGATCCTAATAATACTTAAGCTGTTGACACGCATTGTAGTTAGGCAGACATACATTTTATGGACCGTACCAATATTTAATTAACATGCTGCTTAAGCACCCTAGAACAAACAGTGCCGATTTTAATGTGTTCTGCAGTCACAAATGATTACAATATATATGTCACAGCATTTTGCATTTCATATTGTAAAATTGTGTTTTTTCAATTTATGATGTAGTCAAAATTTCTGTTCCAGACATGCAGTAAAGAGAACGGCACCAGTGTAAAGCAACACACTCCACGCACTAAAGAGAAGCTACTGCCTGCTACAAGGCCATCGTGTGGACTTTTGCTGCTTCTAGGAGGTAAATAAACAACACCGGGTTCAGAAATAAATATGCTTGATATTGCTGTAGTGGCTTGCTAGTATTGAGATACATGTCATTTGTTTGTAGCAGATGATATGAATGTTTGTTTATATTTATGGTTTAGCATAACTGGTTCAAACAAAAGAAAACACTACATGAGTTTGGCTAATCTGTGCTGTATCTCATGTGTTACTGTTCTGCCTCAACAGAGTCTGCACCAAGCACATCTTGGTCCTCATCACAGGAGCCACCATCTCCACCAACAGGAAGGGGCTAGAACCGAATTCGCAAGGCTTTTACACTACGAACAAAGTGGACTCAGAAGTATTTGGATGAGATATCAAGTCTATGGAGGACTGTGTCAAGATTGAAAAGAGCCTCAGCCATCATTCCACCAGCACGGATATTGGCTGAGTCATCCAGGTGCCTCAAAAAAAAAAAAAAGAAATTCTTCATGTTCAGATGTGCCTGCAACCTCTTAACAAGCATGGACGACGATGGTCAAAGAGTTCCGTCAGTTCGCCCTTCCTTAATCCGCTTCCTGGCCTTGTCTTTGTGGCAAGTACAAATTTTTTTCTATGAATGCAAAGTTTTTGCATTCCCCATTCTTGTTAGAGATCATTCTTCCTTATCGGAACATAAAGTTCAACTGATCCTTTGCTCATACTTAATACCTGTCATTGTCTAGTAGCATAACATATCTGTAGCAGTATTTTCTACTGTACGTTGTGATGTTCAATTGCTCTCCTGAAATAGCGGATGCGGCATCGGCATGTGTCTTAACCTTTGTACCGTGTGCTATGTAGCATTTGACTTTTGTTAACGTTTTTGGCCTTCAATGCTTGCAGAGCAGAGTGGCTTCCTTCTTGAATGCAAGCTTTCTCCTTCCCATGTTTAATTCCTAGTCTCCTTCAGGATTACTATTCTTGCTCGATAGGCTTGGTTCTTGCGCAAGCTACACTGAAGTGATTGATTGCAGAATCTGGTTTTGTTGCTGTCCCACTTGGTCGTGGTCGTCGTGTTACGTTTCTCGGATGTGGGGGCCTGGTCAGTTGCACTGGGAAGCAGTCTCTCGAGGTAAGCACCTGCTCATGCAGTCAGCACAGTGACATAGACTCCCAATTTACACGCACTGAGATTGGTGCTCCCCGTTCCGTCCTTTCATGCTGCAGCCATGTGCAAATTTTTCTTGTGGCTTTTGTTGGCCGCGATTTGGCGTGAACAGAGACCAGCATACATGCTTACATGGTCCGAAGTGTATGAAGTTGATAGCCACATGGGTGGAAAGACCTACAAAAGTAGCTGCCGAAGGTGATGCCCAAGAAATTGACAGTGTCCATATTAAGAGAAAGTGGGGCACCAAGTGTGAGCTACACATTAGCAGCCCGAAAGACAGAGAAACGTGCAGGTTGGAAAGAAGTTAACATTAAAATGCCGGGTAGTCCATGTCGCCGTGTTGGCTGCGGCCAGCCCCTAGAGCTGCTTCAGTGGAATTCAACACAAAGCCATCGAGCACCCGGTTGGCCCACCTTGAATTTAAGAGTGAATGAATAAATCCAAGACAATGATATTGTTTTTGTTATCAGGAAAACTCGACCTCAAGACCCCTCCTGAAATGTAATGACAATGTGAACGGAGCACTGAAGGCTGAAGGTACACGTTGGACTGGTGGGGCTCGACGCATGGGGGGGGGGTTGAAAACCCGAACCTCCCCCCCCCATCGGTGCGCCACTGGCGACAGCAGATGTCTCCATCACCCGATTGCTTCGCAATGAAAGTTGATCATCTTCAACGGCGACAGTCGGTGCAAACAGGTGGGACACTGTCCAATCTGCTTGCATTTCTAGTTGTCGCTTGTTACCAGACTGTCACGTGCGCCGACGAAAGTGAGCAGTTCACGAGCTCGTGTTTATGGTTTCCGCGTATGTCGACATGCAAATTTTATTGCTGCTATTGTACGAGACTATGATATGTCAATATGATACGAGAATGATATGTGATGACATTCATGCCATGACATATCATTTATGCTCGTCATATACTCTTGTCATGGTATGCCAATTTTGGTACATACCAAGTTAACGAAACGACCATGAGAGCATAAAGACGTAGGCGGCTAGATAGATAGATAGATACTGTCAAAGTAGCAAATGTTCGCCAAGAAATGCTTCGCATTTAGAAGACCTCATGTGCTCCAAGACATTCTGAGAGCAGTTTGAAAGCAAAGAAGTGCAGAGGAGGGCAAAGGCGTGGCCCAACTGTGAAGTACTACGTGTGAGGGCAGGCAAAAAAAAAAAGAACACACACCGCCCAAGCACTCCTTACAGATGGTTAACCAGCGAAGCTGAAACGTGCGGCCCCGGTGTTTAGCAGTGGGTTAATCCCCACGCTGTATTGAAGCATTGCTCAATTATTGGTTACATGTTTGTGTTTCTAGTGGAACGCAAGCGCCAATGGCGGGCAGATGCTGCTAACCACGACACCGAGCTAACTCGAGATATCGAATGCATGCGACAACGGCGGGCCGAGGAGGAGGCGTTGCGGGCAGAGCAGCGTCAACATGGCAATAGCGGGAACACGTTCGCCGGGGCCAACGCCCGCTTTAGGCGGGAGTTGCTCGAGCGGCACTTTGGCTTCGGCTGCGACAAAACATCCACATTGAAATCGCAAAGTGGAACGCAAGCACCAATGGCGGGCAGGTGGATGCTGCAAACCTCGACGCCGAGCTAACTCGAGATATCGAACGCATGCAACAACGGCGAGCTGAGGAGCCGGCGTTGTGGGCAGAGCAGGTACGATGCAGAGAACGACGTCACTAACAGCGCTGCCAATGAAGCGTGTGCTTGGGTGCGACGTAGAGAACGACGTAACTGACGCCGCAGTCATTGGAGACGTTTAGAGAAACATGGGACAAACGGTTTTTCGTTTCGCCTAGCCATGTACAGCTTTCACTGCAAAAGGTGCTCACGGGCACTCCCTGGCATGCCACATGAGGTGCTTCTTGAGGTGCTGTCGCAACACAAATCGCTGTCCGCACAGCTCGCAGCCGAAGTTGCGCACGCCTGTGTGCACCAGATTGTGCCGGTTCAGATTGCACATGAGGCTGAACTTGCGGCCACAGATGGTGCAGGCAAATTCCTTTCGTGGCTGTGCCAGTGCCATTGACGCCTGCTGTGTGCTTGCGACTGTGACAGGTGTGGAATTCGGGCCTGTCGATGATGACAGGGAGTGCTCATTGTTGGCACCAGTCAGGAGGTCGTTGAGAGAAGGGACTGCATATTGAGCAAAGAAATCAACAAATGAGACCTTCTATGCAAGTGAAGTGCATATTTGTCATTAAAACATATGCACACAAGATTAAATTCTGACTCATCTCAACCTTGGCCTATCACACTAAACGTTGGCTACAAGTTGGGTAGCCCGCTACAAGTTAGTCATGTGGGACCTTTGCTCTTGCACCTTCCTGTGCTCAGTGGACCGCTACCTGGCTGGCCTAACGTAGCAGCTGCGTGTACTCTATCAGTTTTTCGGTGAGCCTTTTTGCCCGCAACCATGACTGTCGTACTATGGTGTATCCTGGGTTAATAAACCAGTGTTCGTTAGTGACCTGACTCCAAAGGCTTCTCTGCACAGTGTTGGGGAGTTGACAAACGCTGCCCTAGAGCTCCTGCATTGTCCAGGAGGCGCTGAAAAAATGGTAAAAAAATGATGCTAAAGAGCGCTCTCTGCCCTGGGCTGGGTAGTACCAAGCTTGGGTGTCTGCTTCGGAAACCAAGTTTACAATATGGACCCGCCACTTTCGCTTGTGTTGTGCCATGGCCTGCAGCAAATATCGGGCGCCGAATATTTTCTCAGCAGTGGCACGCTGCGTAAAGGCAAGAAATTATGCAACGCCAAGTACGTATACGCTGCTTAAGATATAAGCGGTGAAGTTACATCCCACGGCACATGGTGCGTCCACTTTCGTAAAAATAGGCTACGGCCAGCTCACAGCGTGGTCGGCGTGGTCTGTGACAAGTGACGAGTCTTTTCGCACTCACAACAGGGCAGAAAAAAGTGCGGGCTAGAAAACTCAGGCTAGAAACGTGCTTCGCCACAGCAAGGGCGCACTATACTACGCAACCTGGTACTACCCAGCCAACTTTTCTTGCCGCCACCAGGCGCCGCTACTATACCTCAAACTCCAGTGCAAGAGGCCCTTTTCTGACCATCAAACCTGGATTGATTGCCTCAACGAGAAGAAACTTGATGAATGATAGCTGCATTCTATGCCAACTTTGCAGTGTGAGAGTATTGCATGCTGTTGCATTCAAAATACATATGCAGAGACAACCCCTCTTGAGATCATGTGTGCTACAAACCCCCCCATGAACTGTGTGGGCATTGCACAATGAGCATCATTTGTCATTTTCATTCTGTTTTTGTGAAAAGTCTGTTGCAATCGGGGCAACACCCAGCGAAAGCCCCCACCGTCCCTTCTATAAGCGGAGCAGGTAAGTGGAGCGGGGGGAAAGAAAGAAGGAATCCAAATATTGAATTATAAAATTTTCATAAACATTGATGTTTTATAGACATAAAAAATAACTTAATCTGACAAATTATTTCACAGATTTTTTTTGCAGTGAAAGCTTCACGCAGTTCAAGTTCAATGTTTGCTGCGTGCAATAGATGTAGGTTTCAATTGCCAGTGTTGCTAATGGCTATACATTAATAATCAAGTGAAAACGTGTCTCAAAATTCTGTTAAAACATTTTCATGAGTTTTCCAAATAAACTGCTGCAGGCTTGGACACTATTCAATTGAGCCACAATAGTGGGGATTCTTAAAAATTTGCAGACGATCACTTCACCACCATTAAAATGTGCTTGTGTGAAATAGCCAGCAGGAGTGGGCAAATGATTCCCAGCACTCACCGCTGTAAAATGGAAACTCTTGTGTGGGCAAAACACGATTGACTGCCCCTCCATTTCCTGTAAAACACACACCAATGAATACAGTGAATGCGAGACAAGATATGAGAGAAAACAAGCAAGGTGACAGCAGCAAAAGATGTAGCAAGGACAAGGCCATCTTAAAGTCATAAAAGCAATGCTGGAGCGGGGGAAGAAGAATGGGAATTTATCTTAGTTTTGAGACTTTTTCGAATAATGTGACACAATTCCAGAGGTTTCCCTGAAGGCAAATACCGACTCCACTACAAGTAAATACAGCTGCCTTCCAATGTGAGCAACACATACACCATAGCTTAACTCCAAGCACGGTTGTTTGATCACATTAGTAACTTAATGAAGTAAATGACAATGTTAGCTGATTACAAGGAAAACATTTATGGACACGAGCAGTGGCTTCAAAGTGATAACATTTATTTACAAGGCGAAACCTGTCAATACTCAAAGAACAAAGGAAAAAGAGATGGCAGATCAAAAACTAGCTATACTAACAATGGAAAAAGTAAATTTGCACTTTATCGTGACTTCGGTGTAACAAAAGTGAAAGCTCTTTGGCAGATAATGTGACAGTGCATGCTCACACATGCAGATCTATTTATATGCAATTTCAGGCCGGTTCAACAATTTAATGGATGATATTGTTCTGTGTTGCAGTACTTTCTTCACACCAAAGCAATCATGCACAAGTACAACAATTTAATGAAAGAAATACCTCCTTTTCTTTCTAATGTTTTTGTTACACTTGCATGAGCGGTAGTTAAGAGTTCATCTGTGCTCTGGAACATACTATGTGGCCATAGGAAAAGGTACCATAAGGAAGAAGGTGGCTCATCAAATACACACCACATATCAGTCCAAATGTTTGATTCTAAGTATGGCATGTGCAGAATAGTGAAGTGCTGACAAAAATAGCCATTGCAAACGAGGTAATGAAGTCAAAATTTCCCATGCTAAAAGTACACAAATCTACAATGGTAGTGCAAGATTCAGCTTACACAGACCTTAACAAAGGCAGGTCAGGTTCATGAAGGAAGCACAAAGATTTACATATGTTCATGTATTGTGATAGATGAAGCAAATAAGAGCTCATGAAGTCTGATAATGCGATAAAATCAGCATGTTAGAGTCATCATCATTCAAGCACATTCAAGAGAACAATGTAAGGCCACTCTGGCACAATCAGTCACAAGTCAGAAACTAGAGAACAGAAGCAAATGACATCAACAAAATTCTCATTAGTCAACTTCACAGGCCGAACATGTCACCTGTGCAACATTCCACAGCAAATGCGCAATGCACTTAGGAACCACTTGGCTGAATCAAATTACCACTTGCAATGAGATGCACTACAGCAAACAACAACTGAACAAGGATTCTGAACAAGGAACAAGAGCTCAAACACTGTTACTGCTAATTAAGCTTTTTTTTTTATAGTCCAAAACCCGTGTCAATAAACAAAGCTGACGATCATCTACACTGAAGAATTTCCAAATATTTAAAATTACGCTGGCTATATCCATTTACCAACATCAACAATGACGAAAATAACTGCCCTTTCATATTCCTCAGATAGTTATTGCAGCTAGAAAACTGCTGGTAAATGAAACAAATATTTCAATCCTTTGTGATTCTGGTGGAGATCTTACCGTAATGTCAAACCCACTTTTAACGACCCATACAACCTGTGAAAAATTGTTTGCTGTGCAGTAGAAACTAGCTAAAATTCACCTCACTAATGCTTTCAGCAAAAGCAAGAGAACTGCATCTTAGTGATCACTGAAAAGAAGCTTCCCATTTCTTGCAGTAGTACGGCGACATTGAAATTGCACCTGCATTTTCTTTCTCAATGGTGCCACAGCTGTACATAGTGTAAAAAAAAAATTTTAAAAATTGTCGCACATAAAAATAATTAATGGAAACATGCCTTCACACACAAAGCCTGCCAGTGAATAAACATATCATGTGGTAATGCAGCATCAGTGGGTCCAGTGCCAGGACAGACTCAATGGCATTTTGGGGGGAATAAGAAAAACACTTTAGTAATTGTTGGGGATTCCCTACACTTTGTGAATAACTTTAAGGTGAGAGTAACTGTTTAGAGCCAATAATGGTAAGTGCAAAGCATTTTGACAAGGCACAACATATGTGTGATCGATTAACCGCACTTGAAAGATAAGGCTGAGCATTTTGCTTGTCGACTAAGACAGCTCATGATCAAAGAGTTGAAGACACTAACTACCAATGCTGTTGACAGCAATGAAATTAGACCTAATTAGGCAGTGCCAGTATGTGCTTGGAGTTCACTATATGTGGCTTTCAGTTTAACACAGGCAATGTATTGGCTGGAACATGCGTGTTGAAGAAGAGGAAATGGGATACAGGATCAAAAAACAAAAAGTCCGGCCAGGCAATGACTGCAATGAAGGCTCAGTTAATAAGGTTCCGAGGCTGGTTGCAATAGTACCTCAGAACTCCGCTGAACTACAGTGAAACCTTGCTATAACGAAGTTGCATTGGACACAAAATTACCAGTGTTATATCAGATATTCTACAACAAGCATGCTGCGACTATATTTCATATTGGGGATGTTTGCAGTTTTGGCAGTTCAACCAGAGGAATACATAACTGTACCTGCATTTGTTATAATATTTCACTACATTCGTTAAGCAGTAGGCACAGTGGGTGTTGACAGAGACTTCAGAGAATGAAGTTCACAGGTATCTAAAAATTTTCTGCCCACGCATCATTTGCGGGAATGGGCATCAGAAATTGCACAATGATTACCAACAAGCTCACAATTATGTTAACTATGGCTATTTATATCTTAACTAGTCCTCACATGGGCATGTTGTTTGCGTGCACTCAGGGCCAAGCAGTACTCAAGGAATTCTGAAATGGCATTCTGCTGCTAAGCACAAGGTTGCATGTTCAATTTCAGGCCCCTTTATGAAGAGGGTGATATGCAAAAACACTCATTAACAGTGCTTTGGATGTGTACTAAAGAACCCCAAGTGACCGAAGTTAACTTGGAGACCTTTCTACTACAGCATCTCTCATAGACCACGAGTTATTTTGGGACATTAAACCCCATGAAGAAGCTAGGATCAGTCACATTATGTCTCTAAATGCGTGACAAAACACAAGAGGTCGTAGTACATTATTTTCTTCAAAAGCATTCATATCGCGACACGGCTGCTAATGTGTGGTGGGGCACCGCGGTATCTCGCCACACATTTTGGGAACAGACAAGTGGGAAATGAATGTCTTGGGGGCTCATTGTAAATAGACATGCATTCAGCACTGGCCAGCTTCAATTCCAGATGACATATGTGTGCTAAAGTTACTACTGATATACTGATTCATAAAGCTACTTTAATTGACTTACTGGCAATTGTAACATAATTCCTGATGTCTGCAGATGCAAATAATGAATTCAGTAGAGCAAAGAATGGCGCTAGATAGTGTGACATCGTAATTGCACTATGTAGGACTTTCAAAACACACATTAAGACAAAGGAGCACATATTTATCATGTTCGTGTGAGTTCCTTCATCCTAGTGCATGTTTTTTCACATGTTTCACAATATAATGCATTGACAACAAAAGTGCCAGTTTATCTCTACTGCACTGCTTTCAGGTATTTATTATTGTCAGGTGTAGCTTAGATTCCTGCTACTGGGCACTGCCACGAGTATAGGCATGTCATCGACAGCATAGGGCACTATCACAAGGAACATCATTGAGAGCATAGAAGGGAATCACGTGTGTGGCTCTGTCACAGGTGATTGCAAGGGGTGTGTCAAGAGCTTGGTGAATGAATTAGGCTCAGCCGAGTTAACACTGACTTGCACGCAACACTGCACTTGTCCAGTTGGTCTCTCCAGATAAAGGGGGTTGGGGGGGGGGCAATCATTCTGTAGCCAGTGGTGCCCCCATAATTGGTACCTCTGCTCTGCTCTTTTCAAATGCCTCGCGATCACGAGCATGCAGAGTTTGGAGGTGCTTATCACGATGATGCTTGTGTAGGACTCTCCGGCCACACCAGGTGCACACAAACGGCTTCTTTCCAGTGTGAATGAGCACATGCTTTCGCAGGTTGCTCACACTGCTATACGTCTTGCCACAGGTTGAGCAAGTCCTGTTGCTAATTGGCACCGTCTGTCGCGGCTGTGGCCACCGAAGCCCACGGGGTAAAGCTGCATGTGAGAAGCAATTTGTTTCTGGTTAGTGCACATGCTAACCCGCAACTTTTCAGGCTAACAAAATTCGTTGATGGGCAATTGGTTCTAGGCTGCCCACCTGCAAAAATTCTTAATGGCTACATACCATACCTACTCACACCAAGACTAGTTAGAATTCAAGGCCAATACCCAAAAACTAGAGGGCGCAGAAAAGTTTCCTTTAATGAAAGATGGTTGGTAAAAATATTGATAGCAAACTAGACAAGCACTTAGCCGTATTTACGGTAACTTGAATCATTATTGATGCGTCATAGCAGGGCACATGGGATGCTCATCCAGCCTATTTTTCAAATAATATAGCTTGAGTGTGGACCAGAATGATGGTCAGTAGGATATGACAGAGCATGTTGGCAAAAAGGATAAAAGTGGAGCCTTTGTTCGTGTTGTCTCCTAGGCTGTTCTCACTGGCGTAGTAAAGCACCTGTAGCTGTTATCCCCAAAGCATGCTTTACGATCATTTTATGATAGCAGAGGCATATAGACATAGTTCGCACTTCACTTTTATGCTGTTTGCATTTCCTACATACAAGCAATGGGAAACAAAAATGATGCATTATGAAAGTTGAAAAACTGGAATTTTGAAACTGAATGGGACAAGGCGGGAGAGGAATGTCGCTTACGGATGCAACTCGAGGCAAAGGGAGAGACCGTTTCTGTTAGTAGTTCCGCTAGCCTTCTAGTGGTATGATAACAGGGCATTCAATTTCTCCTATCTCCTCCAATGACAAACCGATATGAAAAATTATTTCTTTAATATGATCCCTGGACGGCATTTTAGAATTTCCATTGTATAACTAAAATTTGCAATGAGGCCTGATGAGGGGCCCTCTTTAAGGATGGTAAGGGCAGCGTAGCGCTCATCAGAACAGCCCACAAGTTTATGCAATAGCATGAGCTTTGCACACATACCGACACTCTTGCCTATTTCACAGGTGCACTCCAGTATACTGACTGTTTGACTGGTTGCAGGATATTAAATAGTTGGATAGGAGTAGTTCTATTGTCAAGCTCATGATTCGTTGGCATCTGTGTCATCAGTCAATTCCTCATACTGATCATCTAACAACTTCTGGTTGCATTTTTCTTCCACAGCACTTTAGGTCCGTTCGATTCACCTGAATTGCCTGACCCCGTTCATGAGGTACTGTTCCCTGGCATTTGTTTCACGAGTGCAGCAATGGCAACCTTCGAATCATGCCATTCATTTCAAAACGTGCAGAAGTGCAGGGCCGGTTCTGTGTAATTCTGCACAATTTTTCTGCACCCTCCGTAGTGATGGGGCTGACCTGGTACAAGTATGCAGGTGCAAAGCACTTGCGCAGCAGACGATGCAGCACGTGGGTGCGAGCGCCATGTAAACCCTGCTGCATTTATGCAGAATGGGCATGTTGTTTACATGTTGTCACGCACATGTACACGTTTATATATGCCATAGCCCGAAATTAAGCTTTCCTGCTGATCAAACCAATGTAATTTCAGATTGAACATGTCTCTGCTGAACTGTAAGTGCTGGTGGTTTTCGTATATATTTATTGCCCTGTAAAACTGCGGAAAAAAAAATATTGTGCATGTTTGCCAGCGAAGGCATGACGAGTCCAGTCCATCTCTAATGTAGGAACATTTGCTTTCTGCTGTTTTCAAGACCAAGTACTTCAAAAGTGTTCCATACCTGTGGTTTTGTTTGTTTCTGCACTGCTGAAATTGAGCTGGACACTTTCTGAATTACTCGCACTCCACTGTGAACTGGTCCACAGTGGTGCAGGTGAAACTAATAAACGTATCGTCCGTAGGTCTCTTAAGTGCGTTTCATAGGTGCTGTTTAATTATTGGGAGATTAGCAGTCAGTTGTCTCAAGTAGCACTATCTATGGTGCCATTGGTCTTGCAGTGTGTGCTTGATGCAGCTGGTTGGGCTAGCTCGTGCTTGCACTCGCTCAGTTACAGAGTTACTGTAGCGTTTCCAATGTTTGCCTTGGTGGTGACATTAAGTTGTAGCAACTGATTGACTACACAAACCATACAGATAAACCTCACTCTTCAAACCAAGCCCTCAAGTATATGTTGACTCCAGGGCTTCAGAGAGAGTAAAATTTTTTTGGGGGGGTTGTGGGGGAGATATCTCAGCTTAGATTTAAGTAAATATGGTATGTCACATCAACAAGCTTCCACAAAAGTGAAACAAAAGGAGGCTTTAAAACTAAGCATGAAGAATAGGTACATTTTTGGCTTTAAACAATATCATAAAATATATGCTATCCATCATAAATTTACTGCAGTGGTAGACAAGGGAAATGTTTGAAACTCTGCATTCATAAAGTTTGGAAAGCATGAAGGTCCGAGATAATGGTGCACAAGTGATTTCATTTTATAACTACTTGGCACTGGATGGAGTGAGTCAGGCTGGAAAGAAAAATGTTAAACATAACTTGTGCCAGCTACTCACAATAAATAAGTCATTGGTTAAAAGTTAAACTTCGTCAATAGTAGGACTTTGAAGACTGCAAAGTGGGTTTAAAATTGGGCATATGTTAGTAAAACTACTCCAACACAGGCATTGAAATGAATGTACGGCTGTTGCTAGTAACTCGATAGCCTATTTAAAGGTGAGAAAGGTGTAAATACCATCTGAATGGCTTCCACAGGGCGCTAGCTGTACTTGTGAATGTATTATCATCAGGATGCATTTACTACCACTCAGCAGTAGTACTTCCCGATGGAGCATCAAGCATTTTAGTGTGGGCATCGATGGTGTAATACCCGTCTTATGCTCAGAAGCTCCACTACAGTTTTTTCACACTGAAGTTTACACATGGATATGCACCAACTTGCAGAGTTTAACCGTCTTCTAAGCTAAGACGCTACTGAAGGAACTGTCGGCTGGCAAAAATTACTTTTGTTTTAACAGTTTTGCATTAACACAACCCATTCAATGTAAGAGGGGGCAAGGGCAATGGGTGCCCCATTGAGGTCAGCTTACACTTCAGCTTTCATACTAAGGAGAGCCGAACCGAATTGCGGCTTTGTGATCTTTAGACAAGAAAACTAACTTGAAATAAAGCAACTTTGTTGTATTGAGCGCCTTCCATATGCAATGGCGGGCTGGATTAGAATACAAATAGCAAAAACAACAATGATGTAGAACACCTCTCGTGTATAATTAAAATTTGTGATGCAGCATCCTGATGAAACCAGTCGCTAAAGATTGTTCCAGCTTAGTGTCTCCAAATCAGTTATGCCAGTGTCACACATGGGCAAGTGTAGGATGAGCAATATGCAGCATGTTGTTCCCTCCTGTTCAAGTTTCATTCTGGCCTGACTTAAATGCCTGAATCAAGAGGTGATCATTTTTTACATGTGAAGAAAATAGGCAGTGTCTATTCTCCCGGCAGCTGGGTGAATTTCTGAAGCGAATTTCTCCCAGCACTCACTTCCTATTGGCTCTCGGAAGGTTAAGTAAGTTAGAGCCCACCTGCTGGAAGTTTTTCCGAGCAATTTGTCACGTGACTTCCGAGCGCCAATAGGAGATGAGTGCCGGGAGAATTGACTCTGCCAAGAAATTACCTGCTACTAACATAATCAACCCGTTAAACATTACTTTCCAAGTGTGCATATGCGAGTGCATACGTTCAAACACAGCATATAACAGCAATTACAATAAAAGAAACAGTTTAGGTCTTGTCTTCACTTTTAGGAACAAAATTCAAAACGAGAACCATAAACAAGACATGCCCAGAATTGTCAGTTCACCGTCACTACGGCAGCAAGCGGACAAACGTACCTGCGATCTCATAAGACCACAGTTTGCATACACCCACCAGCAACTAGCAGCAGAACAGTACATAAGCAGGTAAGTATATGCGAGACGAGAAGACGCATTGCGTCCTCGGCGTTCGATCTATGAACGCTCGACGGACGATCGAACGCACTACTCTAAAGTGACAGTAGGCAAAACGATGACTGCCGATTATGGAACACCAATCAGAACAAAGTTTACAGTTTTGCGAGAACAGTACGAAGCAGATGACGTTATCAGTACTGAGATATTTTCTTTTTCAGAGAGAGCGTTTATCTTCCCGCAAAGACCAGCGCCTGTTCGTGCCGACATGTCGACGGAGTGACACATTCGTTAGAGCACACGTTGTGAAGCACTGATCCCACATTTGTCACACGATGACTGGACGCTACGCCGTTAGTAAGCGCGCCGCACAGGAAAAGAAAATCACACATCAATTTAGGGACATTCTATGAAAGTAATCACAACGAAAAGCTTTACCCCGGTACAGTGGCTAGCCACTGTAACCCCGGATCACCCGCTTCCATGGAGGAAGGAAACCCGTTTTTCTTTCCTCCATGCCCGCTTCACTTTTTAAAATGTTCCCGATTCCAATGTTGCTGGTCGGGTAGGCTGTCGGCGGCTAAGAGGTGCTAATAAAGATTAGAAAAAAAAGTGCCAGAAACAAAAATGTAGATCACAAATAAAATATAAAATTTTTTCTTGCCTAAAATAAAGTTAATTCGATACTACATGCCGCTAAAGGTTTGATTTGTTGTAAACAAAAGTGGCGCTGTCATCGCAGGCGATGCAAGGTGCACTTGAAAAAGACAAACCCATTTGTTGAATCAGTTGAATCGTTGGCTCCTGCTCCTGTGTGCGTTGGCTCCTGTGTGCTGGGTTTACCACTCACTACCAGCACCGAGCGTCTCATGCAACTAGGCATGCACAACACCCTGTCAGAGGTGATCGAGGCCCAACGAGTGGCCCAAATAATACGACTCTCATCATCGCGAGCGGGGAGACGTATCCTAGAATCCGTTGGATGCGGTCACCAGGAAATCATGGAGCGCAACGCGACCCTATCACCAATGGTCAGAGATACGTTCAAGGTAGATCCCCTGCCACGTAACGTCCACCCTCAATACAATGTAGGGCGCCGGGTAGCCCGGGCTCGTTCCCTATTAAAAGTGGCTGCGGCCACTCCGAATCTTGCATGTTTCGTTGACGCCGCCCAGTACGGGCGTTCTGATCACTATGTCGCAGTTTCGGTTGATTCCAATGGCTCTCTCATTAACTCAGCATCCGTGCGGAAGGTTTCTGCAACAGTAGCCGAGCAGGTTGCTGTAGCTATAGCACTGAAGGACCCTCTACGTACCCATATCTTCACAGACTCTAGGTCTGCAGCCCGAGCGTTCGCCTCCGGCTCGATATCAAAGGAGGCGGCGGCCATCCTCGGCACCGAGGGGGCTGCTGGTTTTCATATCATAAAATGGTTCCCGGCCCATATGGGAATCAATGTGCACTCTGAGGTTGTTAACGCCAATGAGTTAGCCCATGACTGCGCGCGAGGTATAACACACCGCGGTGGTTCCGGTAGACTCACGGGCGGCGACTTAGGACTGTACAGGGATTCGCTCCTCACCTTCCATGAAATCTTGGCACATTATCAACTTGCTCGGCGGGCCTTTCCGCTACCACATCCTAAACTCACTAGACCACAATCATCGGCCTTTCGCATGCTCCAAACGGGGTCGTTCCCCTCCAGGGGCCGATTCAGTCACTTCGCGCCTAATGTAGATCCCCACTGTCCAGACTGTGGGGAGGCGTACTGCTCTTTATCTCATATGATCTGGCAATGCCCTGCGTTACGCAGCTCATCGTTTACCACTCTAACGGACTGGGAGGCAGCCCTTAAGAGCGGCGACCTCTCAGAGCAACTACGGGCTGTCCAGAGGGCCTGCGACAGGGCGGAGGACCACGATCTTCCGACCCCGACGTGGGTGCGGCCCGCGACGGCTACGGGAACTCCCTGAAAAGGGAGGTACCCTAAAGCGGTTCCTCAGGACCACAAATAAAGTTCTTTGTCTGTCTGTCTGTCTGCTCTCACCTTGTTCTCGTGTGTCCCGTGCATAATAGCACAACCACTCATGAAATAGGCAGTGGGAGACATGGCTTGGGGACGAGGGAAATGAGAGACAAGTGGTTCCTGGGCCAAGCCCAGCGAGCCGCTCGCGTCAGTGGAGCTCTGGACTAAGGGTCCAACCACGCTCGCCTAACTTTCTTTTTGAAATAAAGTTTCTTTCCTTACCTAGGCAAGCAACTGACTGCTGACCCACAGCCTCCTCGATAAATTTTATCGAAGAGGCTATGGCTGACCCAGAAATGGTGGCTAGAGCTGAAATATACTACGAGAGAGAAAGAAAACGCGTAAAATAAAGGAAGAAAGGGAAATATTTCTTTTTTATAGGTTGCTCTATCTTCAACAACAATAACAAAATTCGCAGCTTGGGTGCGAAGCTCGGAATATTGTGTGGTAGACAGCACTTGCGTCCTACCAAAGGCTTTGTCATATTTATTAATTAATTACATATTGGCTAAATAATCAGTTTAATATAATTAATTAGTCAGTCAAACAATAGAGAGTTTTAGATTAGGGGGATGCAAGCGTAGGGGCCCCCCAGCGCTTGGGGCCCTTACAAAGTTGGTTCTTTATTCTATGCCCTTACGCTTGCGTCCCCCTAATCTAAAACTCTCTATTATGTAGGTGATAAAGACTATGGTAGGCAGAAAAGGCCAGCGGAGCCAGCATGGGCCGTATTCTGAAACGTTCGCCTAGGCGAAATTTCTTTTTTCGCTTTCAGGCGTGCGCTGATTGGCTGTTTTAGTAAAATTGGATTAGCTGATTGGGTGGTTGAGCCCGACGTCATTCAATTTTGCTCAACTAGCCAATCAGTGCGCACGCCTGAAAGCGAAAAAAGAAATTTCGCCTAGGCGAACGTTTCAGAATACGGCCCCATGAGAAGGCTCTGCGCACAATCTTCCGGGGTAAAGTTCAAACGCTCCCGTATTCTCAAACGATCCTCGTCTCGAAACTCTTCCTCCACTCCACCGAGCCGCGCACAGCTCCGTCCCTCGGCTGCCTCGGCTGAAGAAGACCTTGCTCCATGCGATGCCCCAAGAATTGCCGTTAAGCGTCAATGCACGGCCTCCGAGATTTGCGCGTGCCGGCTGGTTACCAGCTGGCGCGCGCAAATCTAGGAGGCAATGGTCAATGAAGCGCAGTGGCCACTTCTGTCGAGGGGCGGCACTGTCATCCACTGCGGGAAATGGGCAGGAAAATCTTATCAAGCCTTTTACCGCGGTAAGATCGTGACCGTTCTGCTATGGCTTGTTTGAACAAAAGCGCAATTTAAACGCAATATTCATACTTAATGTCCTTTTAGGATTGACCATCCCCGAATGATTCTAAGCATTCAAAGCACGTCCACCGGACGTCTGAGAAAATATTTGACTTACGGTTTACGTCACATGGGCGTTAAATAGCGATTCAGATTAATCAGCTGTTGACATTACTACAACGTCGACTGTTGACATACCAGGCACCTATAGCTACTCTTGAAGTCAATCCGTAAAAATCGGTGCCGAATGCCCAGGATAGGGAGAAATCATTTGAAGGCGAAAGCGTTATGTCTCGTTTTGAGGTGACCTTGAAAAAGTGGTTTCAGAAATCGGAAAAGTATGTCCAAAAATCGATAACTCCTTAATGTAATTACAAACCCCATAATGTATATATATACACACATATAAATCGATAGGTAATTAGAGGAGGAATATAAATATCGATAAATGATCATGATATTCATAGACTCATAAATTAATTATAATAATTAGTATGACAAAGCGGAAAAAAGGGTCAAAAAATCCGAAAAGTTGCCAAGAACTGAGAAATAATGGTAGTAATGGGTGTAAGTATGGTTATTATGATAATGATAAAAATGGATATACAGAGAGGTGAATGAGGTGAATTAAGAGTGAATTGATGGTGAATTAAAGGGGTTTAGTTGGGTGATCGGAATCATACGAAAGGTAATGATGAGATAGAGTGAGCTAAGATAATGAAGAGTAAATGAAAGTGAATTAAGAGTGAATGAAGGTGTGTCAAGTGGTGATAGGGTGTATCAAGAGTGAAGAAAATTGGAAATTTGGAGTAATAGAGCAAACCAAATGTGATGGAAGTAAAACCGAGATGGGGATAGAGTGAATGTAGGTGAACAAAGCAGTGATAGTGTGAATCAAGAGTGAATAAAGTGTGAATTAAGAGGGAATCAAGTGGTTATGGAGTGGGGGAGTGATTTGCAAAAAATATGTGAGATTTGCGGGTCCAAGTGAAAGTGACTCAGCGAAAAAAAGTACTGAGTCACGGTTCGAGTTTGAGGAATCATAGGACGGGTGACTTGCAAAAAAAATGATAGAGTGAATGATCGACGGGCTAAATCACCTAATCTACGCGGACGACATAACCATCTGGTGCTCCGTGGGGTCGGATGGCTTCATCGAATCCGCCCTCCAGGAGGCGATTGAAACTGCCGAGTCCTACCTCGAACACACCGGTCTCAAGTGCTCCCCCACCAAGTCGGAGCTGTTGCTGTACTTGCCCAAACGCCGTGGCGCCAAGCCCAAAGGCTGGAAACCTCCGGCCGAACGCAACATCACACTCCGCATAAGAGACGGTCATAAAGTTCCCAGGGTAGACTCTATCAGGGTCCTGGGCATGATCATCGAGTCCCGCAGAACCAACACCCTGGTATACGGTGCAGAAACTAATGACTAAGACTGAAAATGCCATACGACTCGTACGTAGAGTGGCCAACCGGCACCACGGCCTGAAAGAAGACAACCTACTGCGTCTTGTACATGCGTTTGTTCTCTGCCACTTTACCTATGTCGCCGCCATACACAACTGGCTACGTGCGGAGCGCGACAAACTCAACGCCCTTATTCGAAAGGTTGTGAAACGAGCCCTCGGCCTCCCTATCACCACTTCCACGTACAAACTCCTCGAGCTCGGCGTGCACAACACGCTAGAAGAGATCGCCGAGGCTCAGGAGCGAACGCAGATGATCCGACTCACGACCACCAAGGCGGGCCGCCACATTCTGCGCGAGCTCGGCTTTTTCTCCTCGATGACCAGGGATCCCCCAGATTTGACGCCGGTCCCCCGCGAGATCCGAGACCTTATTACGATCGCTCCCATTCCGCGAAATATGCATCCCGACCTAAACAGAGGCAGGCGCCTTGTGCGAGCGACCGCCCTTCTCAGGCGCATAGACATGAAAACGGACGATGTTCGTTCGTGGACGCCGCTGCCTATCGCAACAACCGAGCCTTCGCCGCGGTCGCATCCTCGAAGCGGACCCTCAACTCCGCCACGATCCTCACTCGAGAGCCCGAAGTAGCGGAGCAAGTAGCCATAGCCCTAGCTGTGCTCGACAGCAAACGGGATGTCATCTACAGCGACTCTAGACCGGCCATCAAAGCCTTCGAACGCGGCGTCGTCTGGGACCAGGCGTTACGCATCCTCCGCAGCGCGGATCAGAGTACCCTCAAGCACCACAATCTGGTTCCCCGCCCATCTCGGCCGGGTGCCGGGTGCCCCGCCAAACCTCAACGAGATCGCCCACGACGCAGCGCGTGCGCTTACTGACCGCGCGCTCCCAGGGGCAACCCCACCTCGCCGAGATAGAGACCAACCGGGATGCACCCATTACGTATAATGAAATCACAAAACACTTCTACCTTGGACGCCGCATGCTTCCGCCCCCACACCCCAAACTTAACTGACGCAAGCGCTAACCCTACGCTTATTACAAACAGACACGTACCCAAACCCCGCCAAACTCCACGTTCTCTATCCTCTCTATGCTTACGCGTACCCCAGCGACATGTGCCCCTCGTGCGTACACACGGCGACACTCGCACACATGCTCTGGGAGTGTAGAAACGCTCATCCCGACTCTACCTCGGACAAGTGGGAGAAGTCCTTCAGAAGCTCCGTTCTCGCCGACCAGCAATGGGCCGTCCAGCAGGCCCACGAAGCGGCCGCCAGGTATTCCCTGTCGGTCCCTACGTGGGAGACGCCCGCTACGCCCTAAGCCAACGCCTCCTATTGCCTAAGCGCGTCCTGCAGGAGTCAGGACCCAAATAAAGTTTGTACAGTCCACTCCAGAGTGAATGATTTGCAAGAATGGCTGTAAATTGTGGTTTCAGACTGACGATTACTCAGCAAAAATGAGTGCTTAGTCACCGTCCGAGTTTGGTGAAATAAGGATGAGTTGCAAAATTTACTTTGCAAAATATGGGTTCGTAGTGAAGATGACTCAGCAAAAAAAAGTGGCGCTCGTGTCATTGAGTTAGCGGCGCTCGGGCGTTTGCCTTCAAGTTGTCTTCGTTGTAGCACGGGACCCCTACTAATTTTTTTCTTCAAGTGACGTGACAAAAAGTAAATACGGAAGCTAAATGAAATAGCAAAAATTTTTGCATAGGTTCATGAAAGTAGATTTCAGAAGCAATTCTTTGCTTTTTCTAAGTGTTTGGAACTAATTGAGACAAGCAGGTTGCATGAATCAATAAAGAGAAGCACCTGCAGTCGCCATGTATTTTATTTTAAGAACTGTTGTTGCTTACGAATTTACGATATACTGAATGTTTATATGTGAGCTTCTTCCCCGCTTACAAGAATGCGTACATGTACTTGATTTTACATTCATATGTGCTCGTCGATATGATACATCAAACACAAATGAATGCTGATAATACTTTGATATTTCTTTCTGTATGCGACGTCGTCTTCTTTTACTAATGTCTTGTAGTTATCTCGATGTCCTCTTCCGCCAGTTTTGTGTGGCGTGTAAAAGTTTTCTGGACGTGAAGCAGTTCGTAACGCTGCGATTATTATGCGTCCATGTTGTCATCTCGTGGAAAGGGAGCACATTTATCGCAGGAACATAATGCAGGCCGAAACTTTTGTACTACGCAAGCAGGGCACGTTGAAACGTTTTACGCACAACCTCAGTGTTCGCATCAGAGGTTCCGTGAATGTTGCGTGGACATTCATGGTTGTCTGGGAACGTGCGCTTCACGAAAGAAGCATTGCCACTGTATGGTCGCTGGCTGCGTTGCAGCTACCTATATCAACGAGCCGTCCATACAACAATGCTGGAGTACGATCGTCATCCATTTCCTATCGGCGGGTCAGTTAATGTACGCGTGCGGAACGATTCGAGATAGAACACTGCAAGAGGCATAACTCCCAGCTCCATCGAGCCAAATAGCAAGTCAATGAATGCAAGGCACCAACGTGGCTCCGCTCGGGAGACAAAATGCCAACAAAACGAAGCAATCAAATGCAGAAACGAACCGCCCCTCGGCCCCTCGGCCGCGCGCCCTCTGGCGGCATTCATCAGGAGCGAACGGAGGGGATACGCATGCCAACGACACCTGGTGGCGCGGCCTGAAATCTATTGCTGCTTCGTCGTCGCTTTTCGTGGGACCAGGCTTTTGTGCTTCGCTCCCTCGCGTTGGCCGCGGCGTGGAAGCCCGGGAGGGGCTTTTGTGCACGCGCCGTTCCATTAGCAGTAGGTCTCGCCGCTCGCCACTCGGCGTGGTGCGTGCGTGTGTGGGCGCTTCCACCCCTATATGATTGTATATCTGCACACGTCTAGAGGTTCCTGCTTTTCGAGTGAATGTGGACGGGTCTTCACGGCAGCCTAGTGCTGCTCCGATGAGCCGAATAGATCGATGTGTCGAGCTCAGAGGCAAGCCGGAAAAAAGCGTAGATGATATAGGAGGCAGGAAGGTCTGTCAATCGTTATAAGTGTATGGCGCAAGAAATGGTGTTAATAGCGTTGTTTCTTCGGTCACCTTACAACCATCCCGACAGGCTGTTACGTGAGATCGGAAGAGGGCGAAAATACGTACCGAAGACGCTATAAATGTGATAAGCTGTTAGCACTGGCGTTGGTGCTGTTAACACTTCTGCGTGATTTGCTTTCCCGGCTTGCTCTCTGCCTCGTCATTTACCCGCACTTGCGTTATGGGCCAATCTGAGGCAATGTGCAATTAAGAAAAACTTCCAAAGGCATCAGGTGCTGTTACCGCAGCATGTGCGTTGAGTATACCGATTCGCATGTATGTTGCCCCATTGTCTGCGTATGACGCTAGATATGAAGGGGACGGTAAATTATAATTGCTCCCAGTAATAGACACGTGTGTGTCTTACGCGCCAAGCACTCTGATGTGCATGAATTTGTCAATTAATACATTTGCTCAGTATTCATGGTCCACTCAGCCCAGTTCATCTTGAAATGAACGTCAACGCTTATTTCCTAGTTTGTGCCACTCGGCAGCAAGAAGACTTGTTTTTTTTTGTGTTCTTTTTAAACTGAAATTTGGTTACCTGAAACTCATTTGCAGAGGATGCGACTGAGTGATGACGAACGGCTAAAAAATGGCTCGTCATCCCGACTCTGCGAAAGTAGATTTCAGCTGAAGCTGTTGAAAGCCACCACTAGAACTGCTGAGGTGGTATGCAATGCTAATTGCTCAATTCCTCCTCCGGCGCATTATTTAGCCACATGAGAATGTGGACGGGCGGACTTCCCCTGTTCAGGAATTCCACGGCAAAATGATTAGCGGCAGCACGCCGCCGCTGGTTGTATTGCCACTTCTTTTCCCTTTGCCACTCCTCGTATTCACGCTGCTCCTCGGGAGTCCTAACTATGCGTTGCCTACACATAGCGGTGCTGTAACGACAATGAAATCACTTGCTAGGCTGGTTCTTTTATATACGCAAGGCTAGTGACGTCACTCCCCACGTCGCAAGCTGCTGTCGCCGCGGCAGCTTGTGCAACAGTAATCTTTACCGGAAAACGTATGCGGGGAGTGCTACGTGCTTAGCATTGTTAGCAGGAACGCCTTATCATCAATTATGTGGTTTAGATGCTTATTTTGTGCTTCTTCTTTATTGAATCGAATGATGTGCTGTGTGTTGTATGTGTGGTACCAAAGAATGTATGCACTTTTCGCTTCAGTCACTGATGTTTTTTTCCCCCCAACCAACTAGAGGCTAACAGCTCTTCTGTAAAATATTATTTAAAGTGAACGGTATATTGTGCTGAGGGATATTTTGAAGCCGAGTTTTCATGTGTTCCGGGGACAATAAACAGATTTTGGATCCTCTCATTAGACAGACAGAAAGAAGAACTTTAGCGGTTGCTGTGTAACCGAAACATGCGGCGTTGATGTCGTCGCCTTCGCCACATACTAGCTCCAAAATTTACAAAGATCATCACAACCAAAGCAAACAAAGAAGCAAGCATTAAAAAAAAAAAAGAACACTTGAACGAAACTAGAGAGTTGGTTTACATAAAGAGGAGGCAAGGTAACGCGAACTCTAACGTGAACAAATCAGCTACACTGAGTTCTTTATGGCACATACTATTGCTGTTGTTAGATTTCTTGCCGCCCACGGTGCTAAGTTGAAGAACTGCCGTACCGTGTCACGAGGCTGTTTCACGCCGTCTTGGAACGAAGACGAATTTGTATATGCTAGTAAAGTGACCATTTAACAAACATTTCGCATCACTTTAGCGAAACTTCAAGGCCTATGTGTAATGCGACGACTCTTTGTTCCCGTCTATAGTGTTCCTATTATGTAATGTGCCGACTGGCCGATCCTTGCGTTAAAATAGGTTGAATGCCGGTGAAGGCCGGGAAGAATTGCAACCGCCTTGTTCTATTCATGCTCACGGTCGTTAAGATGCCAGGGCGGGGCTCGGCAGTCGGATACCTGCGAGGTAGTTACGGTACATTGAGCCAAAAGATAGTCACTCCATCCCCCCCATCAGCCAGTATCACTAGTCAACCACCAGCACTTATCTAATGCAACTCCTGTAAAGCGTGCACCGTTACACAATGGATAGTTGCGAGGAGAAGCCCGCTTTACGAAGCCAAGCGCGAAGACATTGATATGGGTGGTGTTTATTAAATCTGCAAAATTCAACAATTTACACGGCTATGAAGTGATTTGCTGAGAAAGAAATCGGCTTTAAAAGTGGGCACCGCCATCTTCTCGGTAACACCTTCTCGCGGCGATGCGCGCAACGTCCTACATGCCACAGAGGCCACGACTTCCACAGTCTGTTCGGTGCCCGAAACCTCATGCAAGTTACTAAGCGCTAAAACTCCACATTGCCGCAAGGCCGTCACACTGGGATCCCCGGTGGCGGTTGCGAGCAAAGTTATGTCTTTTTTCCCGCCAGATGACGAGGCTGAAACAGAGAATGAAGACTGCTGATCGGTTAATGCTGCTATCCCGCTTTAAGTACCAGCACTTCTGGAAGGTCTCGCTGCGGATCTCGCTGAGTGAATACCTTCGCAATCTATTAGGGTATGCTTAGTTGTCTCCGGATTTTCGTATGTATGTATGTATGTATGTATGTATGTATGTATGTATGTATGTATGTATGTATGTATGTATGTATGTATGTATGTATGTATGTATGTATGTATGTATGTATGTATGTATGTATGTATGTATGTATGTATGTATGTATGTATGTATGTATGTATGTATGTATGTATGTATGTATGTATGTATGTATGTATGTATGTATGTATGTATGTATTGTATGTATGTATGTATGTATGTATGTATGTATGTATTGTATGTATGTATGTATGTATGTATGTATGTATGTATGTAGCCATTTTCCCACCTACCTGGGTCACTAGGTATGTGGGTCGAATGGGTTAGCTGATTGGGCTGTTGGGCTGAGAGAACAGGGTTCAAAGCCATCCGTCGGACCAACTTGGGTCACTAAGTGGCAGTGTGTACCCACATATGTGCCGCTCTTCAACGAACCTCTTTCACGTCGACATAACTGTAGAAGCGGGGCTGGGTAGGTACCGCTGCTCGAAGAGACTCTTGAAGCACTGGGGTATGTGCCACTCGGTGTGTGCCGGTATATTCAGTGAACCTCTTTGATGCCAACTTGGGTCACTGCATGGGTATGTGCCAGTAGGTGTGCGTTGCTCTTAAATGACGTCTTTGAGGCCAATTTGGGTAACTAGGGGTGTGCCACTGGGAATGTGCTTCCCTACAATGAGAAAAAAAAAAAAGATACCTTAAACTTCTCGCATGCTGAGCGGATTCGAGCCCACGTCACAAGGGTTCCTCGAGGACGGCAACCCGATGCTGTAACATGCAGCGCCACAAATTGCGCTGGCTATTCGCCGCTTTTCAATTAACGCCTTTCCCGTCAACGTTTTCGGGAACTGCGCCATGAATGCACTAGGTATGTGCCGCTCTTCAATGAACTCTCGCCAGCTTGTGTCACTGAGTATATGCGCCACGGGGTGTGCGGCAAGCGAGGGAACAATTCTCAGCGTTCGCAGGCACCAGTGCGCCAAGCTCCTAGTCTCGGAGGCCACGCGTGGACTTCCTGACAGAGACACTAGATGGCGCAGCCTGTCCAGAAAGAAGCGCAAGAGAGGAGCCCGGTTGCCGCATGACGCGTTTCCGAGCGTTCGCACGGACCGGCGCGCCATGCATTTCGGAGGCTATGCATAGGCTTCGCGGCGGCGGCTTTAGCCTGGCACTGCGTGTTCTTATGGAAGAGTGAAAGAGGAGTCCCCGCATCAGTACACGCCTCATGCATAACTCGTATCTACGGAGGCAATAGACGAGAAAACCATTGCCAGACAGCGCTAATGCGCCTCCTGACAGCGCCTTCTTTCTTTCTTTCCTTCTTTCTTTCTTTCTTTCTTGCTCTGTTGCTGCCTTTCTTTCTTTCTTTCTTGTCCCTGGCTCATACTCACATATCCCATGTGGGTATGCGCCACACGTGACTTTATTATCGTTAATCGTGACGTAACTGACGAGCATGTGATGTCATTGATGTCATGGCCTATCAGTCGTGTTAGTCATCCGTTTTGACACTTGTGCTAAGGCACAAATGGCGGGAAACCACCACGCACATGGAGCCAAACCACTTCGCGTATAGAGCCGGAATTGTTGTACACGCCGGTCGGTCTACGGACACGATCTCCTGGAATCTAGCCATTAACAGCTTCGCTGTAAACCTTATCGCATATCGCTTTCCGATTAGTTCCACTATTTGACGAGCCTTCCATGTCATATACGCGTATAGTTCCTAGGCACAAAATGCGTCCATTTCAAACCGTCCCCTTTGGATGCCACATGCCGTTGGCAAACTGTTGATCTACATTACGCGAATGTGCCCAAAGCTGCACGGTACAGTTTGAACGCTACGTCTAAACTATTTAAAGGCACAAACTATCGTGTTTTCACGTTTTCACTAAATTAGAAGTGCTGATACATCTAAATGCGCTCAACAGCAACGCGTTCTTCATTTCTTACAGACGCCACGCGAACGTGCGGCGGACACTTCTTCCTGCAGCTGTTTCGTCGGCAACGTGTAATAATTGTTCATCCCATAAAAGCGCCGGGATCGAGTAATCTGTCCTGTTCATCGCGTAAGAAATTTAATTACGTCGAAGTGCCGGCAAAGGCGAGAACAACGGACGCTTGGAAAGCTCATTTACTCTCTTTGTACGGATCTCCGTTAAAGAGCTCTCATTTCATTCGGACTCGACGCAATTAACGAGTTGAGCGCGGCGGCGAGGACGCGCAAGCGCGCAATCCATTATAAAACATGCTTCATTACACGCTTCTACGAAGAGTGTTATTAATACGTTGTACGTGAACCCCCTCTCCTGTGTTTGAGTGCGTATATATGTAGGTGAGCGTTCTCAGTAAGACAGCGAAATAGCACGACGCTGATCTCAATCTCCCCCCCTCCCCCCTTTTCATTATAAACCAGCGTCTTGAGGATCTGGTTCGAGAATCCTCTCGCGCCAGCGCAGACAGAGGAAATTGGGGACATCTTTTAAATTGCCGCGACGACGTCGTCGTACTCGGTTTTTCTTAGCTTCGGCGCAATCTTTTCTTTATTTCTCGCTCTCTTTTCATTTCTCTTTTTTTTTTTTTACTTTAAACGTAAGCCACTGTCCTGGAGCGCCCGGAGAGGGAGTGGAACCGTCGGCGCTCAGAAAGCAAAGAATCGGACCGGAGGCCGACTCCTCGACGACGAGGATTCAATTAAACGAGAGGAGACGACCAAAGTGAGTCGGAATGACGCACTTGGCGAGAGTGCCTGGTTTCCTCCCTCCCCACATACCCCGTCATCGCCTTTCTTTTCCCCCCATTTCCCGACAGGCAGCATTCCCCCTTTCCCAACCTCCAATCTCTCCCTATTTTCTTTTCTCGCTCGCTTGGCGCGGCGTTCCTTATTCTAGCTTCCGCCGCGGCGGCATCGTATCGGGCTCTAACTTCTCTTTTCCACATATATATTCTCGGCTGTTTTGTGTGGCCATTAACTTTTTCTTTGGGGCTATAGTCCACTTGTCTTCATACGTCGTCTATAGTGCATCTCAAAATCCGGTCTCCGACGTCGCTCCACAAAAAGGAAAAAAAAAAAGAGAAAAAGAAAGAAAGTGAGAAAAGCAGAACTGCCGCCGGTTGCGGAGCTCTTAATTGAAGAGCGACGTCTCGCGCGGCGCCGAGCGACCGACGAGAGAATTTTCGGCGACGATGAATAATTGACCCTACTCTCGATTGGTTGGCTCGCTAGGAAAAACCCGATTATATTCGGCTGCAGGAACGCCGGCGAGAGGAACTGAGCGAGAAAAAAAAATGACGAAAGCGGAATGTGAAGGAAATATAGTGAGTGAGAGAAAAAAAGAACAAGGGAGCAGCTTCAGACCGGGAAAGAGTGCACATAAGGCAAGCATAGAGACGATCGAAAGCGGAGATGATACGAAAATAGGGGAAAGAAGGGGTATGAGGGAGGGGGTGAGAGGGGGAGTCGAAGG
Organism: Dermacentor silvarum; assembly: GCF_013339745.2. Taxonomy (NCBI): domain Eukaryota; kingdom Metazoa; phylum Arthropoda; class Arachnida; order Ixodida; family Ixodidae; genus Dermacentor; species Dermacentor silvarum. The sequence continues at coordinate 86,691,953 of NC_051157.2, forward strand.
CGGGCGAGAGATTAGATTAAACGGGAGCGCGGGAACGGTGGTGGTTCGTCGTTGATGTACCGCAGTTGCGGCTCGCCCACATACGTACAGACACGCACACACATTCCATTTATAAGCGGTGGCCGCGGCCTCCGCCACGAGAGACATGCCTCTGGAGTAGAGCACGCCAAGAAACAAAAAGAGGAAAGGAACACGTGATTACGGCGCGGAAGGGTATACGGAGCGGCACCGGACTCTCTCCGGGACGCCCGCCCTCACGGCGCGCGATTGGTCGGCTCCACTTCGTGACGTCACAGAAAGAAGGCGGGGCGACGGCTCGATCTTGCTGGCGCGCGCGCTTGCGAGCCCATTTTGGGGATATCTCTGTCTGCGGCGACAGCGGCGGCTTTTTCGAGCGATTCGCGCGCAAAGCGCGGCTATAAATGCTAATAATAATAATAATAGCAAAAAAGGAGACGATGATGGAAAGATGCCGAGAGCCGACGGCGCGGTTTGAGCGGGGAATGGGAGAGCCGAGCAGATGTAATGCCCGCTTTGCTTTCCTTTTTTAGACTGGGCTGCTTTTATTTCGGCTGTGTGCGTGGGGGTCGTGTGTAGTAGCCTCTTTTGCACTCCTCCGGAAGTTTTTTGTTGGTCCGTGCGCACTCTATTAGAAAAGGGTTCTTTTCCCAGTGGATCAAAGTTTTGGCTCCTCAATTATTATTATTTTTTTCTTCGGGAGAGACGGATCAGAATGTATGGAAACGCGGTCGACTTTGGCTGCAGGCGCTTGTCGACTGGTCAATTGAGGTTCGCTTGGTTCCGAGAACGATATGAAACCATTATAAACACGGGTGCTCGCGTGACGTGATAGAGAGAAAAGGGAGGAAGCTGGTGTCTTTTTCTCATAGTGCTGTTGGTTAGGCAAACGAATAAGCTTTCTTGCTGCAGTAGTCTTGTGTCTTTAGAAATACTCAGAGAAGAAGCTTACGCGCTCGTTTGTTTAACGATTTCTTCTTCTTTTTTTTTGCTCGCTATGCCTAGAGCACCACTCTTACGCTTATCGCCATTTCAGTAACCCAAGTTTAGGGCGAGGGCACAATTGGTGTGCTTACACGAGAAGTGTCACGTGGGATCACCAGTGTCTTTGCAAAGGCAGTAAACAGCGCCATATGAGGAAACCCGAAGTAGTAGAAGAAGACGAAGAAAAAAAATGTTTCAGAGAGCTGCGATTAAACCCAATAAAGCACTGCCTGAGCCAAACAAGAAATAGGTTCATAGAAAGATGGAGACTTGAAATGATCCACAGAGGTCGAACTATTGGAACAATAATAACAATTAAAAAGAAAAAGCCCCGATTGGCGCTTTAGAGACGTGTGTGGATGACCCTTACGCGCCGGGCTTAGGTTGTTCGTGTCGAACGAGAGATGCCTCCGGAGCCTATAGATTGCGACGAGGTTTCGAATCGTCTTCGGCAGGGCGGCAACTGCTTTCCTTAGCAGTGTTGATATACCGTATGTCCCTGAAGGCAAGTGCCCTTTTCGAAACATTGGTTTCGAAGACGTGCCTTGTTCGATCACTGCAAGAACCAGGTGAGTGCACGCGGACGCTATGCAAGTTCCTCGCCATATATAAGTACTTCAACAGCGTCAGCCTGCCGAAGTGCATCGCCGCTTTAATTTTCTTTTCCTAATGAGCATAATATAACACTCGGAAGCAGTGAATCACGACGACAGTAATCGATCTTTTTTTGTTTTAGATCGGCTCTTGTTTTCGTCGCTCTATATATTTTAGGGGTTAACTCTAGGTTTCCGTATCATCATCACCGCCGCTTAGCATATAGAAGACTCAGAGTAAGGCAGCGACATTTGCATTATGTGTTAACCAATGCATGAATGACTTTATACAACATCACTTCTTCGACGATTGGCGACTGTTCCTGACACAAATAAGAAAAGAAAAAAATTCTTATGACGAAATTTGATATCGGGAATGCATGTATAACCTCTTACAGCATTTCGTATTTCGAAATACCCGTGTGTCTTCTCCAGCATGTTTCTGTTGTCCAGACGACGATGACGTACTGCTACCACGTGACTGTCCCGTGCACATTACACATATAGACGGCACGTCGAGCAAGTGAACTCGGCTTACGGGACCCACATTGACATTTTTTTTCAGTGCACCATAAAGCAGTGTGCACACTAGCTACAATGTCTCTTCGAGAACAATGGCATAATTGATGAATATTGACATGCAGAGTACCATTACAGCATAATGAGAAATGCACAATGATGTGGTTTGAAATGCTCTTTATATGTCGGCCCAATCAAACCATGCAGTCGCGCGCGGCGCTTTGCATCAGAGAAACCACCCCCTTTATTCACAAATATTGATTAACTTTCGATATATGAGTCAAACTTGCATAATCTTATTCCGAGGCGCTGAAGACTCTCGCACTGGAAGAGTCGCGGGGATCACTGGGGTGATGCTTCGTGCATTCCCCTGTGAATCTTCATATTTGCAGTGTAAGTTAAATGTCGTCCTATTCAGACATCTTAGTTTTTTTTAACGAAAATAATTGTATCAACAGCTCTAAGCTCACGAATAAATTAAATATTTACTGCAGGCATTTCAAGTTAAAGAACGAAATGTTTTCGCCATTACCGACGGAACGCGGCGCATCTAGCGTCCCCGTCAAACATAGTGTCTTCAACAAAATGATTTTGTGTATGTAGCCACGCATTGAGTTCGTAGAGGGTTAAATTTACCCGAAGCTTAACGTCAGTGTTCTTTTTTTCCTTGTCTCTACTGTAGATAACTTTAAAGAAAGAAGAAAAATCACCATACCATTCCCCTCTCGAGAAAATGGGGGTAAGCGAAGCTTGTGTGTGTATCTGACCTTTCTTTCTTTCTTTCTTTCTTTCTTTCTTTCTTTCTTTCTTTCTTTCTTTCTTTCTTTCTTTCTTTCTTTCTTTCTTTCTTTCTTTCTTTCTTTCTTTCTTTCTTTCTTTCTTTCTTTCTTTCGTTCTCTCTTTCTTGCTTTTCTTTCTTTCTGTTTGTCACTGGTATGTGCCATTGAGCTTGGACCCTTTCTGCACTATAACCCGGATCGGCCCACTTTGCAGCGTGACACCATCACCACCACCGCCCTTGTGAGCATATAAAGCTTCGCTTAGAAAAAAGTCGTGCACACGAAAGTGTACACTTATACTGAAGGGACTCTAGCGTCTACACCAAGGGTGGGAAGGTTAAAGAACTGAAAGACGTCCGTGTGGTGGCGCTGCTGCGTACATATCCACGCCAAGATGCAACACCTCACAGAAACGTCTTTTCCAATTGGCCCAACGGGCCTCCACTTCACCTGGTTGGTCCTGTGTATTCATACTGCGTAAAACTAGTAACGTAGAGCTCATTTAAGGCGAGAATAGGCCGAGCACGAGGTAATAGACAGCGAGAAGGAAAAAAAAATATGTATAGATAGGAGGGAGCGAGCGTAACTGGCAGAAAAAAAGAGCAAGCCTAAGGGAAAACGCTTTTCTTTCTTTAGTGGCTTGGCGACAACAGATCCTCGCATACTTCACGAAGACGGTCGTCGACGCGGACACTTTTTCCTCACAAAAGCGAAATCTGAAAGCTAACCCCCTCCCCCTCCCCCCTTTCTTCACCGCTCCAGTTTCCTTCTTGCCCCTATCATAACAAACGCGCTACAGTCGCGGCTGTCGACAGAACAGCGCTGCTCGCGCATTTTGTCGCGAGCTCTGTACATACGTGGCCAAGTGGGTCCGCGCGTGCATACATGCGTCGGCGCATGTGTAAGAGGAGGGAAAAATCCGCGACCGCGGCTACAACGTACAAATGGCATTGTGCCATCAGTGGCGGGTGCGCTTGGAAAAACAACTTAGCGAGCGGCCCCGCTCGCCTTTTCCCCATTATATATTAAACGTGCACGCGTTGGGACCGCGAGCGTCGCGAAAAGGGCGGCGGAAATCTGCGGCCGGGGCAATTGAAAGGGAGACCGGTGGAAGGAGGGAGAGCCCAGAGCGGATTAGGAAGGAAATAGATACGTCAAAAGCTGTTAGCTTTGGCCCGACCGCGAAGCCCTCCTTACAGCGCGGGGCGTGGCGGTTGTGTATGCTGTACACGGGAGGGGAAGCCGGGGAGGTGTGAGGGAGGCTTTCCGCGGCTAATCTCACGGAGATTAGCCAGATAAGCGACGGCTAATCTCTCTCTCTCTCTTCCTCCGGCGTGGCCGAGCTTTCCCGCGCTTTGGCACGGTGGACCGCGGCAGCCTGCGGTTGAGGGGGGGAACTCAACGAGCGGTTTTGTGGTGAGCACAACGGACGAGTGCTGCGCAGGCCGCGAAAATACTGGGATTCGTTTATTGGTCGCGGATGATTGAACTGTGTGGCCGGAAAGGGCCTCAAGGGGCTGCGCTTCTCGGGTTCGCGCTACTGTGTCGAACTCCGGTCCGAAGTTTGTGCGAGGCTCGCGGCGGAGATCTTTGTGAATGGAGAATGTCGAAACTCAGATATCGGCAGATATTGCGCCGATATCGGTGTGGCTGATATTGCCCTCACAATCGAAGATAACAGTGAAGAGGAAGAATCGAAAGAAATAGAGAGAAACGAATTGTACATGTGCTGCGACTGCTTTGCGTTTGGCGGTCCACACACGTTGCTTAGAAGCCTGCTTTCGAGGTACACGAAGAAAACATTGGCTTCACTCTTTATGTTCAAATGGCCACGGCAAGTGCCCGCAATCACTGCGGTGCCTATTGTGTCTGTACATGGCACTAAGATGGAGATGCGGATGTTAAGCATATTTTGCGGAAGTTTCGGCCAGCCTCGCAAATAACATCATATATACATCGCCACTTGTTCAACGATTTATGGGCTGCTATACCGCAGATAAAGATGAGAAAAAAGTTGAAACTATTGGTAAACGTCAGCGCATTTGGACGGTCACACAAGGCCTCGCAAGAAAATTAATACAAAAAGCAACAAAAGTGGATGAATACGAGAGCCTTTGGAACAACGACTATGGCCACCTTCGCTGCCCAGCTGCAACATTGGGAAGCTAAGTCTCTTAAATGAATAGCATATTGAAGCAATTACTTTCGACACCGTTGAGCTATAAAGGTCCTTGCGCTTCTTGTTCGGTCTTTCACATGACGTGATAGCTTTTTTACTAGTTAAGCGCTCTCGATCATTATAATGGCCAGCACTGTTCGATTTCTGCCCGCTATACAAGACGGAGGCATCTGCCACTACACTCCAACCTAAATGCGTGCAAATTTCCTCTAGTCTCATCACACCACTTTATTGTTTTACTACCCTTGATGCACTTCCCTTCCTTGTCGCCCATTCTGTTAATCTAACAATCCACCGGTTATATTCGCTCTCGGCATTACATTATCTGCCCCATTTCACTTCCTTTTAATCTCAGCTAGAATATCAGCTACTCCAGTTTGCTCCCTAATGCATACCGCCGCATTTCTCTCGTTTAATGTTAACCCTGTCATTTCTTCTTCCGCGCTCGCTGAGCGGTTCTCAAGGTCTTCTCAAGCTTCTTTGTTATCTTCTGAGTTTCGGACCCATAGATTAATACCAAAGTAACGCCTTTATTGCGTATTTTTTTTAGAAATACGGTAAGTTGCCGTTCATGACAATACTCGATTATTGCTTGCAAGTCATGCCCGCGGCGTTTCAGAACAGGCCAATGCTATCCGGAAACCGGCGGTTGCCGAGATATTCCCCGTTTATCCTCTCACCTAATTCATCACAATACTAAAATTTTGAATACTTCTTCCATGCACGCATGATATGGCCTTCTTACCCTATAGCCTTCTATGCTCTTTATTTTTCCGCTTTCCTTCTGAAGAATTGTGGTAGGCGTGGAGCCATCTTCGATATTGTCGCTTTCTGACTGTGTTCCCCGACATTTGATTGCGAAATAAAAAAAAAATTGATTTGACCTGATTTTCTAAGATATTCCGTATGCTTCATCTGTCCTATGAGTACATAATGCCTACATGCTGGTACCTCTACTGAATCAAGCGGCTTATCGTAATTCATGAAGGTCATATGTAAGGGTTGATTATATTCCGCAGATTTCACAGTTGTCTAATTGATGATCCGTATGTGATCAGTTATGGTGCGTGTACTCTATAGAAAAGAAAGGCGCACGGCGTGCCGTCGGTATAGAATTGAGGGCTGCAAAAGTTGGCGAGCGGCAACATTTACATTCAGCTAAGCCAGGTTTTAGAGACCAGCGGCTCTCCGTGGAACCAGAAGAACAATAGTCACGTGGGCAAGCGCCTCGAGGTCCTAGCGTTTCTCGTGACTGAGCTCCAAATCAGCGCTGATTGCTGCGGAGACACGGCGCAAATTTCAAAGGTGTCATGTGACCGATATGGTGCAGAAGGCGCTGGCTATAGTATGTCCATGCCGACATCGCTGCGTCTATACCGCTCTGGTGCGAACGCACCGGACCGACACCCGACTTGTGCAGAGATGCTCCGCGTCGAGGAGTTATACGCGTGCATGCGTCTGAACAGGTGTGCCTGCGGAGATGAAACCTTGTCCTTGCCGATCACGGTAGCATGTCGCCTTTTGTAGAACGCATAAACACCCGATTATGCATGCGCTAAGCCCCCACCGCTACGGATTTTTAAGATATCCCTCTCGGCACTTGGCTAACAACTCCGGCCAATGTACTTCAGGGCAGCTTGAACGCAGTCATGATCGTCGAATGAAAACATGGTACACAGATTTTTTTTTCTCGAAAGACACCGCAACCTGTTTACACGCAGAACACTACAGCTACAGAGTGTACTCCGTGGAGCCGATGATTGGATAAAATAAGCCTATAAGGAATGTATAGACGGCACTGTTCGGCTTGCTGTATAGCAGCCTCACGTCTATATATTTTTTGTCTGTATCTTTCGAGCGCAGAGTTTCTGAGCTTTCTCAGCTTCTGAGCGTACTGGGAACCGGCAATCCGTATACGGTAAGAAGTTTAAGGACAATCTTAAACTCTTCATTGTCGCATAGATTCTACGCAGTGCTGGCTGCTACGAGGAGAGGACCGGGGAATTATGCATGTGGGCCGCGTCTGAAAGTGGTAGCCGTCACGAAGTAAGAATTCGAGAAACTGGCACGTGATGCTCGCGCCAAAAAGTATCAAAGCGCTCAAAACGGCACGAGAGAAGTATGCGCACGGTCGTGGACTAATGGTTAGAGCACCGGGCATGCTGTATACGCTCGAAGACAGATTCGCTCTCGGTCAGGCATTTCGGTTTATTGAAGAGCCCCAAGACTAGGCGAGACAGGAAACGACCTACCGAAATGTTTCTGGAATGAGGCAAAGAATACTTCGCATTAAGCACAGTAGCTAGAGGCTTCAGGTTGAATACTTCTTATCTGCCATGACTGCGTGACTGCCGCTTGCTCGCAGGCTTTGCCTCTGAAACTGAGCAGCGGAGCAACGATTTCGCTGTCCTTGCTTCGCAGCCGCACAGCATGTAACAAATCGCGCTTATTGTCTCGCGTCATATACCTGTGCAAATCTGTGCACGAAGCTACGATGCCAGGTATTACGTTATGAAAAGCGGCAGTAGAGAGAGAGAGAGAGAGAGAGAGAGAGAGAGAGAGAGAGAGAAACGGGATGGGAAAGGCAGCGAGGTTAACCGAAAAGATGCAGTAGGATACCTACCATCTCTATAATGTATAAGTACGTGCACAGTAATAAGAAGTCTTGAAGCGAACCATTAAGTTCGCTCGATATATTTGGTACATGCACGCTGTGAATAAGCCTTTCAACGTTGCTTTGATAAAAAGAACTGTCCATGACATCGCACCGGGTGAACAGCGTCAAATGATGGCGTGCCTGAAAAAAAAAATGGGAAAGAAAGAGAGAGAGAGAAAAAAGAAGGATGACAAGAAACAAAGGAGCATACAGTGACATGGAGTCTGATGAGGATAAAAAAAAAAACAAGAAAAAAAAAACACATAGTGTGATGAGCACATGAGTGCGCGAAAACACCGCTAAGGCCGTCCCTACGAAGTGATTGAAAGAGGGAGTGAGACCAACCAGAGATGAACGCGTGGATAAAGAAAATACGCGAACGTGGCCGAAGTAATAGGTCTCGAATAGGTTGAAGGAAAGACGATTTGTATGTAGCTGTAGCGGCGAAAGAGAAGGACGAAAGATAGAAAAAAAAAGAAAGACAAGGCACTAACAAAACGTATATATACATATACCTATATAGCGATAGCATAAAAGGCTCGTGGCGCCTGGCGCACTAGACATCCCTCTTCAATGCATGTTTCTCTGCCCGCTCTCCAGCCTCTGCGCGGCCCCTTTCCGTCCTCCCCTCTCCCTCCGCAGTCCTTTTTCGTTGCGCCGCCCTGACTGCGGCACGATATACAGTCTATGACGCGCAAAAAGGATGCGATATCCCCTTATATATAGAATGGCAGCTCAATTTCGTTGCCGAGAATGTGTCTCCCACAGCAGCCACCGCGCGAGCCCGAAGGAAAAAAAAAAAGGAAATAAAAAAAAAATCACGACCACCCAAGGAGAAGATAACAGCGACACTATGAAGCCTGAATAAGATAGGAGAATCTTGGAGAGGAAAATGTCTCCGTTATAGGATAGGCATTCGTGGTGCGGGAGGAGAAATATAAAAAAAAAAACGAAAAAAGAAAAAACGATACGGCAGGATAGAGGAAAAGATAAAGAAAGGAAAACCAGCGCGAAGGAGGAGAGGAGGCAGGAGGGAGGAAAGTGATGAAAAATGGGAGGACACCGAAGCGGCTTTGGGAACGTATAAGCGCCCACGGTTCGCTGGGAAAAGCAGAGAGATCGAATCCTATCTCGGGCTGCAGCAGCAGCACGGGCGCCACAGATATACGCACTGCGCCTATACAGAGGACGCGATGCGGCGCTGTATCGATTCTGCGCTCTCTCGCGGTGGGCACGCGAGGACGCGATGCTGAAATCCAATGACGTTCCTGCGTGTAATCGCAGGATAGAAAAAAAAAAACACCAAGGAATAAGCAACCACGAAGAAGCCAGGCGTGCCCAGAGGCGGTATGCACGTGAAACCATGCGCTGAGGAAGGGAGAATACTGATCGAACACCTACAATGGTCGGTCTTAATCTCGACTGCAGTATAGACGCCCATATACCAATGGGTAAGCGCAATTCACTGGTACGGTGTTACGCGGCTAGCTGATTTAATAACGCGCCGATACATTGAGTCGGTGGCGAGACCACATGTACCTACCTATATTAAAGGGACTTACCTATATACAAGGGGACTTGCAAGACACGCGCAATGCCGGAGTGTTCGTGATGCAAGCCGTGTCGTTGAAAGAGATGGTCCCGATAACACCGCTTTGAGACATTTCTATCGACGCCATTGGATACATTGTATACTACGCATTACCTAGTATAACGTGTACATTGGCGCGAACTGTTACATAGCGACGTCGTCATGTAATATCTCTGGGACAGGGCGATGATAGTGCTACTATTGCTGTCTTCATTTGATGAAGAAACACGGTTGCCGTAATATGCCAAGCTTGTCGAGGTTTTAAGAAGATTTCCAAGCAGTACATGGCCGTTATTTCACTGCTATTACGAAAAGAACGACTTTGATTTTTGCTTAGCACCCCTTCCCCAATCCCACCTGTTTGTTTTTTTCTCTCGCAGTTATTTTTTCTCACTTGTCATGCTTGTTTATGTACTTTTTCAACATACTGCAATAGGTTAAAGTGCTATGATAAGTCCGCTTTATCGTCCTTCGTATTTCTTTATCCCACCACAATTTTCGTTCTGTATAGCTAGAGGACTGTGATCTAAAAACAGATGAATTTTCCACATTGCAAGTGCGAGAAAAAATCCAAGGACTAAATTTATTTAACTGATTAACGATATGCCTTTTTGCCCTGGACAATATTTGACGCTACTGAGGTCGCGGCGAAGAACACATCGCTGTGTGCAATCAGTTACTGCTTTCAGCACCCAAACCAATTACATTCAATAATAAAATTTCCCTCGAACCATCTTTGAATGGAATAGTTTACCCCTGATAACAGTAAGTAGCGCCGACACTATTTCTCAAATTAGATGTTGACTTCTTACTCTTAAGAGCCCTTGTATCGAACAGAGCGTTTTCGTGGATTCAACTTTACCCAAGTATTCCAGAATGTTCAATCACTCACCACTCAATTTCTATTCAGATGATGATGATGATGGTGATGATTGTGGTGATCATCACCATCAGCTCGGTTTCTCCAGCAGTGAGGTGGTTGATTCAAGTGGAAACTTTAGCTTGAGGGGCCCCTATCTAAATACACGGGGAAGGAGAAATCGCGTTTCCCGGCAACCATTGCACCGAATTTCATCAGGAAGGTCCCTTTAGAAACGGGGCTGTGACAAATTGTCGCCTAGCCTGCTCTTTATTCTAGCATTTTTTGTACAGGTACATCTTATTCGTTTTTCTCATCCTCAAAACATCTCTGTCTATACATCGTACCACTACTGATGCCTGTAACGGATCCGGTCGTATAATTATCTTCCCTGATTTTCCCCCACCAATACTCTAATCGTCTCTTGCTTATCTCGACTGCTAACCGGTTGACGCTTCCGTCCACTTTAAATCCAAGCGCTTCTGGAAGGCGTACGTTGCCTACAGGTCTCACTGGGTGAATCCCTTCTCTATGCCTTCGCATTCTATGTTCCGTGTGGTCTCCGAATTTTCGCTGCAGTATACGCATACCTCAGCTTGCTGCGAATATTTGCTCCGGCATGTTTTTGTCCAATTAGGCAACAAGCTCGAGCCTCAGATAGCAAGGCACTGTCCTTTGTGCTATCGTACAGATTTTTCCTTCCAATTTATTTCTTCTCATTCTTGTAAATCTTTATGGTCCTTTTTTTTGTTTCCACTAATTGCGTCCAATTCACTGTCTCCGTTTCTCTCACTTCCTTTTTTGATGACTCTTGGTTGTCTATTTGCACTTTCAATTATCCTGTCAGAACAGTTGATGGCAGCGCCGCCCTTCGACAGAATTGTTCACTGATCTTCACTTAGGTCCCACGGCAATTCTTAAAACCATAGCGTCTTTTTCAATCGACGGGCGGCGCTGTGCTCGACTCGGTTGAGGGGAGGAAGAGCTTCGTGTAAAGGATAGTTTAAGAATACGGGGGTTCGTTTATAATTCTCATAGTATACTTGCTTGCTTTTTAGCTTTGTATAAGTATTTCATTTTGATTTGCTATTTTCATTGTTATTAATTAGTGCATTTTCTACTTAATCAATGCTCTTCCGGCATGAGCCCTTTTCAAGCCTGCAGTATTGTTAAATAAATAAATAAATAAATAAATAAATAAATAAATAAATAAATAAATAAATAAATAAATAAATAAATAAATAAATAAATAAATAAATAAATAAATGAGGATAGGCGTTGGGTCGAGGCAACAGGAGCGAACCTTTGCTAATGGGAATGGTAGCTCACCTCCTCGAACTATTGGTCTCGACGTTTTACTTGCCCTTCTGTCTCGGCAACTACTTTATTTCCTTACTAATGCTGACTACTCATCTCCTACAACGTACTATATTATATATATAATATATATATATATATATATATATATATATATATATATATACATACACAATCCGGGCCGATCTACATGGTCTGGGAGGGAGGACAGTTAACGTCAGGACCCTACACCTCTGCTCGGAGGCTATCCGGATCACTAGGCGAGACATGTGGTCGAGGAAGCGGAGAAGAACGGGAACAGCTCGTACTTGGACAGCGAAATGAAATTACACGCATCACATGTCTCGTTGCACAGCATTTAATTGAAACGTTTCACGAAAGCTTCTCTTCACGTTGATTCCACCAAGCACGTCGGATCTGCCGTCATTTTGTCTCTCTCTTCATGCTATAAGGAAGTGTAGTTTATTACGCAGATTCGGCTCAATCAGTGAAAGACCTCCGTAATGATCGCCTTTCGCAGTTAAGTGTTGATGTTCCCGTGCACGGTGTGAATTTTCCGGATACCCCGTTTGCCTTCGACAGAACGCAGCCTGCGGCGATGTATTCATTACCGCGTTTACCGCTATGGAACGACGAACGTTTGTGTGAGACAAGCAAAATAATACTGCCAAACAGTTGGGCTGGAGCGCGAATAAGACGAGTGCAAGCGCAGCCCGCCGCTTTCCGCGTTGTTCTGTTCGGCAATCGAGTTATTTGCGAATTTGAATGTCACAGTACAAATTTATCTTTTGACGGGTACTCGCAACCTTTTTTTTTCTTTTCTCTTTTTTCGTGTGTAATATCCGCTATGCCGGATCTGAGAGGAGGAGGAGGAGGTCTAATTTAACTATCATTGCAAGCAAACGAAAGACGATACTAGGCCGAGTCGGTTAACGACGCTAACAGCAAGCGCGCCGTTACTTACGCTACGATACGCAAGAGTATAAACAGCTACGGAATCACGTGTATACGCGGCACGGTCGTCTAAATGTAAAGCAACATTGGCTTAACGCTATGTACTGTGTTGAGCCGTATGAGAAAAGCCGACTGGGCAGGCAGAGCGACTTGTAGTTGGTATACCGACGACAGAAACAGAATACCATAGAGAAGTGAATCTCGTTTTCGAAAATGGGTCTTTTCTTCAATTTTTTTTCTAGGAAGGAACGGATTTCCTTGCTAAGACGTGGCAGAAGGGCTGGAGTCACACTTTGCTCTCTATTCGTGGTACGAGTTGTTCCCGCTGAGCTGCGGCAAATGATAGCACATGTCACTGCTGTTGTTTTATGGCATGTAGACGTACACCACTGGGTCCTCGGTATCCCTCTCAAGATACTCTCTTTCTATAAGGGCATCGACCCTCTTCTTGAACGCAGCGGGAGTGGGAGTGTACCTGGCTTTCAGCACGTTCGTCACTTCGACGAGAAGGTCGTCGTGCGACAATGTTTTGCGTGCCTTCATTATCCTCACGATGGCCGCTTCCAGTTCATACCTTCGCTCTTCCTGCATGTTGCCCACGTTGCCCACGTTGCCCTCATTGCCCGCGTTACCATCGTTCTTTGGCGAGGAATCTTTTTTGCCCGACGTCGTCTGAATTTTGACCTTCTGCATACCGGACGTGAAGGCTTCGTTGACGGCGAAAATGTGGCCCTTGTCAATCTCCTTCGTGTTGGGTGTCTTGGTAAGCACTGGCTCGGAGGCGGTTGCCGCGTACAGCGAATGTAGGGCGCGAGTCAGGTTTGTTTCGGGGATGTCCGTCTCAGAGGCGATGTCCTCGTACGATATCTTGTCGCGGCCGTTGAACAGCATCAGCACGCACATCTGGTACGTCGACACCTGGATGGTGTAGGTACGCGGCTGGGGCTTGTCTGGCGTTTGCGACGAACATGGCTCGTTCTTCCACGGCCCGTAGAACACGGCGCTCATGTCTGCCCAGCCTAGTTGTGGTTGCAGGGTCAGTCGTCGGCCGTCGTGCCTCGCCAGGTAGAACCGCTTGAACGTCTCGAAAGCGCAGCGCGGTGCGGCGGGAATGTTGCTTTGCTGCGTGGCAGGCAAGCAGGGGCCAGAAGCCCGTCGTAAGCACGCGCACGTTCAGGTCGACTCCTTCCAAGTCCATTCCGCAAGAAGATATTACGGCCTTGAAATCCAGAATCATGTTATCGGAGAAATTAATGTCCTTGAACATGGCTTCCATCTTAGAGGTGAACATGCCGCCACACTCGTTCTTGAGCTTAGCGACCATGCTTCTCTCTGCGTCGATCGAGGCGCTTTTGTTGAGCAGCAGCCGCTTGGCCAGGTGCTGCTTGTAGTAGCGATCGAAAAGATCTTTCTCCTGCAAGAACCGAAACGTCGCGATAGCCGTGTCCAGCAACTGGTCAATCTCCGGCTCTGTCATGCCCTTAATTCCTTTTCGTAACATGTCGTCTACAAACTGAGACAGAAGCTCAGGTGACTTGCGGGTCAGGCCAAGTATATATTCAAAGTCGGCGGTGATCATCTGCTTGGCCAGCTGCTCATCGTTGAAAGAGTGCTTTAGAAAATGGTCAAAGCGATCTTTCAGCTCTATAACTTTCGGTATCAGGCTCACCGAGTCCCCGCTCTCGCTCACGATTGATTTTCCTACGTCGCGCAGGTACTTGCTCGTACAGTCAAGCAATGCCTTGAGGCCACCCTGCACGCATTTGAGGAGCCTAAATGTGCACGCCAGTTCCTCGGTCATCCCGTGCTTGAGCATATGCACAACTCCGGAGTCCTCCATCTCCAGGATGGCCTTTATGTACTTCCCAACGAGTTCGTTCTCTACTACCTGCACGACAGAAGCCACGGTCGAGTCATCCAGGCACTGCCTCGCCCGCTCCGACTCTTCGGTGATATGCTGCTGGATTTTGGCGATGTACTCGAGAACGTCCATCGTTTCGATATAATGATGGGCGCGTAAAGCGTAGAATTCCGCTGACTCTTTCAGAAACGGCTGCTCGAAAACTTCCTTGTAGACGGACCTCGAATCGAGTTCCAAGCTTACGAGCATTTCGCACGCCTCCTTCATGGAAAGCCTGTCGACTGGCTTACCTTCGCGCTCCGTCTTCACCAAGCCGAGCAGGCTTCCGCGGATGTGGTCCCGGACATCAGCGTTGCGCGCCACCTCGTCCCTGAAGAGCGAGACACCCAATTTGCTCACGCTGTCAACGTTGTTCTGAGGCACGTATATGCGGTCCATGTAGGTCACGACGTCGCCAATCATTGCCATGCTTGTCTGGTGGTCCTTCCAGGCCCGAATTAGCGTCTGCAGGAAGTCGTCGTCAACTTTAGCCAAGACTAGGGCACGTACTTTGGTGGTCAGGTGTTCCGTCACGGCTTCGCGCAGTCCGTGGTAGAGGAGCGCCCCTTCGTTCCGCATCACCATGGCGTGTGCGTGTCGGTACAGCTTATCGAAGCGCAGGCTGGTGCTTCGCTTCTCCTGTATCTCGCTGAAGGCTCTCCGCAGCTCCAGCCAGATGTCCTCGGTGCAGCATTCTTCCATCTGCGGCGGCGCACGTTGGAGGACACGCACGACCTTGGCATTTTTCTTGGCGGAGAGCCAGGCCATGGCGTCCAGCTGTCTTCTGGGCCCACTTCTCGCGCTAACCTTGTCGTCGTCTTTCTTCTGGGCCAGGGAACCGTTGCTGTTGTTGATGTCGATTCCTTTTCTGCTTGGGCAAAAAAAAAAAAAGAAAAGAGAAAAGAACGGAAGCTGCGGCAAGCTTGCGTCCAGCAAATAGCCATGTACTCTTACATCTAAGAAAAAAAGAATGTAGAAAAATAGGTGTTTCGTCCGAATTGCTAAGCCATGACAGAGATAGTGTAGGTGTTATTACGCTCAGTAAGAGTCCATGTATCGTAATGTACGAGTTGTCGCTGACATTCGAATTGACAAGCGAAGGACTAGTCGACCAATTTTTGAATTAAGCACGGCTTGACGCGCACGTCGATGAAACTTCGGATTTTGTCTTTATTGAAAAAATTCCGCAGTGACGCTTAAGAGTGCTTACGCGTGGGAGTGCGAAAGCACTATAATACCGTTTGTAGACCTCGGAACGTCATGACACCCGCCGCAGTGGCTCAGTCACCTAAGGCGTTGCGCTACTGAGCACGAGATCGCGGGATCGAATCCCGGCCGCGGCGGCCGCGTTTCGATGGAGACGAAATGCAAAAACGCCCCTGCGCTTGCGTTGTAGTGCACGTTAAAGAACCTCAGGTGGTCAAAACTAATCCGGAGTCCTCCACTACGGCGTGCCTCATAATCATAACTGGTTTTGGCACGTAAAACCCCAGAAAGTAGGAGAAGGAACGTTATGAACGCGCTCATTTTATACATTCAAGACGTGACGCCATCTCCTCCCCATTGTCTCCGTCACGTGTCCAGTGACACACGCACTATAGGCCACATCTTTAGTCAGCGATATGGGTAAGACGTGACGTGTGTAATCACACGCGCACTAGGCACACCTTTAATAATCCAGAACCGCGAAGCCGCCGTGGCGTCGGGGATGCGTGTTCCTCTCGCACCCCGGTTTCGATTCCCACCCAGACCAAAATGTACCAAATTTTCTTTTCAAAGTTAGTTTACATTGTTTACAGGAACCGACCTGAGAAATGTGACGTAAATCCGAGCATTTTCTGACGTGTTTTTACTCTTTGCGGCGTCGGCCATATTTGGTATCATCTTTCGGTCACGCCGACGCTGACGGATTTTCGCGTAAAGGGGCATATAATGCTATCGCATTAAAGAATGCACCGATTGCCTTAAGCATTGCCTATACGGGGGCCTTTGTTGTTCTTGTCTTCGTGAGCAGTTCCCAAGGAGTATCGATGGCCTGGTCCGTCTTAATCCTAGACGAATACGGCGAGCTTCGCCCACAATAGGGAAACACCTTCCTGGTTGTAATGTGGCGAGGTTCAATCCAACCTCGAGGCATTCTGTCAGTGATGCGCTCGCGGATTGCCTCGTGTCGAGAACAATTCGACTTCACATGTATTGCAGTCACTTGTTGCTGGCATGTTGTGCACATCCCTAGGTTTGGCTCGTGACAAACGTTGTATTTGTGGCCAGTCTTCTCGCAAGCACTTGGGTTCCTCGTGCCAGTTGCCTCGACATTTCCGGGAAAGGAACATCGCACTGCGATTCCCTCTCCTCTCTTGCTCTGCAAAGCGCAGGTTGGAGGGTGGCTTTAGTATATATCGGTGGGTGAAGATGGGCTGGGTACGGCATATGCTGTGTTCTTGGGGTAGCCCGTCGCTCGCTGTCGACCCATTCATTACCTATTACTCCGACATGTGCCGGTACTCGCTTTACTCGGAGTTCTTCGGATGACCCATCGCCTTCTTCGGGCGATCCATTGCAAAGGACTGAGAGAAAACCACCACAGAGAGACCCATGTTATACAACGTAATACCCCTGACACACGGACAAAATTGAAGTACTTTGCAGGAAACCACTTTTGTTACTCCGAAGGACCCTTTGCAGAAAGGTTTTGCGCCGATGACACACGGCACCGCACTAACTCCTTTAGGTGGTTCCTCAGATAAACACCGAAAAAAAAAAAAAAAAACACGCGTTGCGTGTTCAAGCAGCAAGAGAGAAAAAATTCACAAAAAGCTGCCAATGTAGATTACATTATTGATTGTAGAACCCAAAAACATTTTCCCCCCATTTTTGATGGCTTATAATGCGCATATTCGGAATTCAACAAGGCGGCGCTATAGCGACGTGGTGCGAGCGTCTGAGAGTATAGCTAGGGTAAATTTTTACTGTTTGACAAATTACATTACCGCTAAAGATTAACAGATTTTCCAAGGCAAAAAAAATACTTACGGGGCACTGTATATATGTAACACGTTTTCGTTTATTGATGAGTTGTGCACGCTGTATGCGAGAGTACGCCTTTCCGCTTGAACAGTATAGATGCCCGATCTTCTTTCCCGCAGAGGAACTTTGCCGGCAGGGAGATACTCCTTTGTCGTGTGTCACTGCGCTTGAACGCCTTTCCGGTAGATGTCCCCTTACCCAAAGGACTTTTAGGGAGCCTACATGCAAGCGCCGTTTTAAAACAGCGCTTGCATGTAGGCTCCCTAGGCTCCCTAAGGACTTTAGAGTGCTCGTGTGTCAGGGGTATACAAAACGCGTATCTTTCTCATTGGTAGAATCGGTTGCGACGCGCATCGTGACGCGCTGGAATCACGATGCGCGTCGTCATCATCAGCTATAGCTTATCTTATAAGCTATAGCCAGGCGCGTCACACAGCAGCAATTCACTCATACAAAAATGCCCGCGCGCATCTTATAGCTTAATCATCAGCTATAAGATGCGCGCGGGCATTTTTATATAAGTGAATTGTTGCTGTGTGACGCGCCTGCATGGCGTGTAGCGTAAGAGATACTTTTAATGCGTTCGCATTCTTATAGGGTATTTCACGCATTTTCCGGCGGCTGACTGTCTATGTAGCTATCTATGTCTCTAAAGGTATTCCAGCCTACATGGATCATTGGGCAGTCCATGTTCGAACGGGCAGTGCAGTGGGCTGAGGTAAGAGGGTTCGAAAACATTAACCACGGTCGGGCCAACTTGGGTGGCTGAGTATGTGGCAATGTGTATATATATGCAGCTCTTCGCTATATATATATATATATATATATATATATATATATATATATATATATATATATATATATATATAACTTTCCTGGAATACACACATAGATATTGTTGCAGCCAATGCCTTAAGGAAATTGTTCTTCTTAAGGTGTATACGCTCAAGTTAGCTACCCCTCAAGTGCGAATTCTTGCCTACGAATCCATTATCCGTCCTATGTTAGAGTATGCCGTAGTAATTTGGGACCCTTTCACTAAATCCAACATTGAAAAGTTAGAAAGAATACAGAAAAAGGCTCTAAGATTCATTTACAACTCATATGGTCGCAGCTCTATTAGTGAATTAATAAAAAAGGATATTTTCCTACCAGTTACTGATAGAAACAGGGCTTGTAGACTCAAGTTCCGTTATCAATTGGTAAATGGTTATTACAGAATTAACACATCACATATACTGACTTCATATACAGGATACGCAACTAGAAACCGACATTCACAAGCAATTATGCCTTTAAAACAGTGTCAATTCTTTCAAATATTCTTTTTTTCCTCGTACAATAAACGATTGGAATAACCTCTCCAACGAAGCTGTAACCCAAAAATCTTTGGTGTCCTTTGAAGAGCGTTTATTTTAAATGTGCGTGTCCTTGTAATTCTAACTTGTTATTGTATGTTCTCTCTTTTTTTCTCCTAAATGTATGTTTCCTACAAAATGTACCACTCTGCTGTGGTCTACTAGACCGCAGTATTAATAAATAAATAAATAAATAAATAAATAAAGAAAGAAACACACACACACACACACACACACACACACATATATATATATATATATATATATAGATGCGGGACAGGGTATGTACCGCGTGTGAGCTCCCGAAATAGGCCACTCCACCGATACTGCAGCAACGGATACTGCATCGACTGGACAGTGCTGTGACTGGTCTCTTGAGCGCTTGTTAAAATGATTGGCTGACACGGCGCACTGCAGCTTATTTAAAAACCAGCCCCCACGTGAAAGAGTACATAAACCATGCCGATGGGAAGATGCGATAGGGGTGATAGGAAGAAAGGAGCCGTGTGTCTCCGTTTCTCCGCCGACTTGAAGCGCTTCCCTGTACAAACGATTACGACTTGGACTCTAAAGGCACACAAGTTAGGAACAATGGCTTTACTGCGCCTTACCGCCGTTAACCTGTGAGAAGTTCCCGAAGATTGTCATATCAGAAGTGCCCCCCCCCCCCCTCCAATCTTACATCTTGTGCATATCTGACTAAAGTTTCCTTCTTCTTCTTCATCCTATATATTGCTTGAACGGTGATTGGTCACACGAATCTGCGAATGTTTGCTCCAACCAATAGCGCGCGAAACGGTGGAAGACTTGAGCATATACTGTTGCGCCAGATATGACGTCACTGCTTCGCGTTATATTCGAAACTGAAGCTTTGTTTTTCTATACCGACGGCCGTATGGTTAGGCACTGGCAGCAATACTATATAGTTCGTTCGACCTGCTCACGCGTTGTTTGTCAATGCACGCTTCAAGAAGTGATCAATTTGCCCCTTCTCAGTCTCCACCTGCATACCATTTCGCTCGTAATAAATGTATCTCTTTCTTTTGCTCGGTGACCTCAGCTCGAAAATTCGCACACCTCGGAAGTAAACAATCTGAACAATCCTGCAGATCGGGCGCATTGCAATCCGGGCATTTTTTTTTGCCGTTACTGAGTCACGATATTGTTTTGCCGTCGCGCCTAACACACGCGGAAACGAGGTCCTTATAAACAACACCGCCCTTGCCAAACGTTTCTGTCTGCGCTCAAAGAAAATGAGGTTTACGTGGAACGAGCTTTCAGCACGGTAAATCGATAGTGTACCTATACATGGGGGGGGGGGGGGGGGGGGTGCCTGTTTAAGCAGCGGGAATAAAAGTCGTGTTTCTGACCGTTGTCCTCGCTTGCCATATTCGGGGGTGAGGGGTGGACGAGCAGCAGCTACAGGCGCACCGATTTATTGCTCGAAGGAGAAAAAAAATTTACAAAAAAAAAAAAATAGGAAGCTGCTTGGTCGATGCACAAACCCATTTTGCAGTCGCGACCAGAACCCCGTTCGCTGGCGGTATGTCGCGTGCAGGGATTATACCCCGGCGGGCGGGCTTCTCTGTGGACGAGCTCAGCGCACGACACGCACCATTTTCTGTGTGCACTGACGTTTTTGGCTGGATTTTGATGTCATCGAGAGAGTCCCGCGCTTTTCTTTTCTTTTTTTTTTAGCTTACGATCGAAGGTTTTGCCAAGAAGTTGCGCTCCGCACCTTATATGCCTGTTGACTTTGATGTGTTTCCCTTTTATACGCTCTCCCGGAAATATTATGTTTTGATGTATAGGGGATCGGTTCAAGCCTTGTGCTGCTCGTAGATTTAGAGTTTCACTCTGCCTTTAGAGAATGCGCTCGCTACAAAACCAAAGGAACGCCGCAAATGTTCACTGTTTCTTTCAGGTTTGGATGCATAATTCTTTCCTCGGGAAATGCACCTATATGACTAAATGGATGACCGTTCGGGGCACGGGCGCGGGAACTAACCGCACGGCGAGAGAGAAAGAGAGAAAGGGTGAGAGAGAACGATCGCGAACCTTTGCTTGTTTTAGCTTTCTTACCCCCCCCCCCCCCCCCCCCCCCCCCTCTAGAAGCTTACGCCCAAGCTTATGAGAATAAGACCCGACAAAATGCGGATCGGAGATTGAAAAAAAAAAAAAAAAAGGAACGAAGAAGATTGAGAATGCGTGGCGTCATGTGTAGCGGAAGAGGATGCGGTCAGGTCTCTTTTCTTCCTCCTTCGAGCGGTGACCTATTCGAAATTCAATTTCCTCTCAGACGCCGCATCGTCGCATCGTGCGCACGTGATCCGGGCGCGACGGGTCAAATAATCTGACCAATGGCGTGCGTCTATTCCTCGACAATGAAGTATAGTGCGTATATGCTGTGGCGAGATCTTGGAAGGGGAGAAAAGACATTCATGATATGTATTCGCATGCCATATTTTTTTTCTTTTTCGCCCGTAGAAAGTAACTTGGCTCAGTTCAGTTTATTCGTTTATTTATAATAATAATAATAATAATAATAATAATAATAATAATAATAATAATAATAATAATAATAATAATAATAATAATAATAATAATAATAATAATAATAATAATAATAATAATAATAATAATAATAATAATCATTTATTTGAGAGTGCGACACACATCTGGATCCTTGGTTACATGTGCGCTCGAATCCATTCCGAGACGAAAAATGAGAAAAAACAATACAAATAGACACCAAGTTAGGACATATTCGCATTAACGAAGTTAGTACAACTGAATACAAATTTATAGAATGTACATATTTATCACGAAAATTCTGCGGCGGGTATTCGATTGCTATTTCCGGATCTACGTTGTCCGCGGGAAAGCTCTGAATGGCGCAGTAGGAAATACAAAGTTCAAATTCACGTGATTCCGAAATCACAGAACTGAAGATATATTGACCGAGCGAAATGAAGGAGCAAACGCTGTTGCATTAAATGACCTGTACATACGGGACGCTGACGCTCTTCACCAACTTCGCTCCAGATCGGGCCACGATCAAGGAATTATTGTCTGATTTTCCCGGAAATCTCTTCGCAATTCATGACTTTCCAAGCGCAAAGTTCTGAGCGCGAATAAGTGAGCTCTCACAATTACTAAAAAAGATAAGCAAAACAAAAAACAGGGACCTACTTCGGGGAACAAACAAATGGGACTCTGAAATTGATCAGAGATTGGACCTCAAAAAATATTTTGCTGCTCAGTGCTTCTAAAACAAAACCTTCATGTTTCATCAAGTAATAGACAGCGCCAGAATATACACAGGACCAAACGACGAGTAACGAGACAGACACAGGGCGCCGTTACTCGTCGTTTGGTCCTGTGTATATTCTGGCGCTGTCTATTACTTGATGATGAAGAACCAACTAGCCCAAAAACACGTCCTTACCAGTTCATGTTTCAGCCACGCACTAAGGTCTTCGAACCTCGCAACCTTTCACTTAGTCATACTGAAGTAGAATTTGATTGACAGATCTAGCCATTTTTTTTTGTAAACATGGCTTGGGTGAAACCTACTAGATACATAATGGAGCCGTTATTCCGTACCACTGGTCTGTTGCGCCGACACTATACTATATAAACTCTTTGTCGCCCGATTGGTATGTTACTGATGATGATGTGGATAGTGGCGTGTACCGTGACGGGCCAAAGTGCCTGAAATACCAGCTTGGAGTGACGATTGTGTTGTGGCCACAACAAGAGGAAAATTAGTGATGATGATAATGGAAGAAGACCACGTGCTACGGACAAGGAAGCGGTGTGCAGAGCGCGCAGAGCGTGAGAGCGAGCGGAAGGGGTGCCCCAGGGGGCTGTTCTGTCTCCTGTCCTATTTAACCTGTTGATGAGTTCAATTCCACTGCGCCGGGAAGTTCATCTCTATGTCTATGCAGACGACATCGCATTTTTCGCGACAACAAGAGACATCATTCCTCCTTTACATGTCCTTGCAAACGAACCTATGTATTCTAGGGAAGTGGCTTCACACCCTTCACCTGTCACTAAACGTAAACCAAAGTGCAGTCCTTGTCTTTCCGCTTTCCGGGCCGATACATTTATCATTAGTATATGATCAGAGAACCATCCCACAGGTAGAGTCGCTTAAGTACCTCGATATCACATATGATGAAAAACTTAATTGGCGTTCTCACATAGAAAATGTTAGGGACACGAGCTGTAGGTTTATTACGTAGAATCAGTAACCATCGTTCTGGTATGTGAAGTGACACAACAATTGTGATCTACCGTATGTATGTACGACCGATTCCAGAATTTGGCTGTGTTTTGTTTTCCGGAAGTGCAAAATATGAAATAAGACCACTTGTTCTTTTAGAAAGAGAAGCTCTTCGATTATGTTTAAGTCTGCCTAATTTCGTTGCTAATAACGTGTTATACCAGGAAGCGCGATTACCTTCTCTCCACACGAGATTCCGCATGCTTACGGTTCAATCCTACGTAAGGTCTTATGAATCTGCTCTTATACGCACAGAATATATATTTATTAGTGAACCAAATTCATTTTTTTGAGAACACGTGGCCACGGTTACATACCCCACAGGTTGTATTTGTGCAGTCACAATTAGCACCTTTAAATGTTCGCATTAGGAAAATCATTCCGTTTGATTGGTCCACATTGTTCCTTAAAATAGAATTTGCAGACATTTTCCCCAATAGCTCAAAACTACTGCCACCAACATATTTAAATGCCCTTTTGCAAGACTATTTGGCTCATTTCCCAATAAATGTAATAGCGACTGATGCTTCCTCGTGTGAAGAGAAGGCAGGCATGGGAATTTACTCACCATCCCTCGATTGGTCTTTTTCACTTCGCCTGCCAGATTACACATCAGTTTTTCTGGCCGAACTTCTGGCAATAGTTCTTGCATAGCGAAAGTTACCGCTAAATGTTAGAAAAGTTGTTATCGTCACAGATTATCTTTCTGTATACGCAGCGCGCTTAACGCGTCTACAAATTCGACAGCTTTGAACACGTTTTATGCATTAGCTCGACCCCACTTAAGGTTAGTTCATTTAGTATGGGTACCAGGCCACCGAGGCATCCAACTTAATGAAATAGCTGATTCTTTAGCACGCGCTTCTTTAAAAGGTCCGGCGTTATCTGTGCTGCCGGCAACTGCGCATATCACTGCAGCCAGATATGGGCAGTTCTCTTTGACCGAAGACAAGAAAAGCCTCGCATTAGCAAAATCTACAGATTTTATACATCTAAATTATTCTTGGGACCAACAATGGTGTCCTAACCGGCAATTCGAACTAACATTTACAAGGCTGCATTGCCGTATTCCGCAACTAAATTTTTACTTGCACAGATGTGGTGTGGCGGCATCCCCATTATGCTACCTCTGCAATGAACCAGAATCCATCGATAACTTTTTATTATCGTGTCGGTGGTTTTCTAATAATCGACAACGATGTTTGGAAATCCCACTTCGCAATTTAGGACTGCCATTAAGCAGTTCAGTTATACTCTCACTTGGAGCCACGGTGCTAGGATATAGCCACGGGAATGTTTTCTGAGCCATGTATAATTGTCTTTGTGACACAAAAAGATTGCCTTATTAATATTTTCCCATTTTTCCATGATTGATTTATTTGTCCTTCAATAAATTATAGATTTAGCAAATTCAAAAAGTAATGTCACAAAATCACAATTATATTATTATTACTATTACTATTCAAAATTTACGTCTATCCTTTACTGTATTTAAGTTATTATTAAATTCATATTACTATTGCTATCTAGGCAAGGCTGACTAGCTTAGTATAGACTACTTAATTCTTTTATTATCGGTTTGTTTCCCATCTTCAATTATTCATTTATTTTCATTTAATTTTTATTACTTATTTATTTCTAAACTAATTTATTTTAAATTTCGATCATAATACCACCCGGTTCGTGGCCTATCCCCCACAGTGGGTTGTGCCATTGATTGAGGCACCATCATCATCGTCATCATCATCGGAAGTCTGGAACGGCAGCTCGCAGAATGGCGGTTCAAGGCTTGGGTACTTGCGACCGGTGTCCTGCTATCTGCAGACCTGGTCTTAGATCCCGCTCGTGGCTGGGCTCCCCTGCGCACCAGCGGCATGCTGCTATAGCGGCCTGGTGCAGTGCTTCGTGATGGGAACCGGGGCGCCTGAGCTACCTGTCTGCCGACCGAGCCGATGTGATAGCAGCCGAGGCGTTACAGGCCAGGCGTTACTGGCCAGTTATAGCAGTGGCCTGGTGTTCTGCCGGCCTGCCATTTCCCCTGCTTTCACGTAGCGAAAAGGTGCGGGGTGGTGATGTCGTCGTAAGACGTGGCCGTCACAAGCAATACACCAGCTGTCCTCAAGTGTCAGACAACGCAGCGGCGCATTACGCAACGACAACCGTCATGGGCACCGCTATGACGACGCACACCGGCGAGTCGTGATGCATGAGTGCTAGGCACGTCCTTATATAGGACAAACGTCTTCAGAACTCTATCTGCGTGCATGTTAATCGTCTGTATTGCGTTAGCATGTCTTGCAAGTCTCCCGTCTGCCGTGTCGTTATTGAAAGGATCCTGGGCACAAAGGTAACAGCAAGTTTTTTTCTGTCACAGATACCCTGTAATTCACTATTTTCTTCTACAATAAACTGTGCTGCGCACGCGTGGGTGTCAACCACATCCGAAAGTATAAGAAAACCTATTCTGATGCAAAGAAGTACATCTCTACAGGTGCGGACGAAAGTAACTGGAACACGGGAGCTGTGGCCGTACTGGGTCCCAATGCCATCTAGCAGCCCCAAGGAGGAGCAGAAAATTGTATTACGCATGCGCCCTGGCCGGTTATCATAGAAGCGCAATCCCAATGCCCGCTAGCATCCTTGAGTCTGCTAGACGATGCTGCTAGAGAGGTGCACGTTAAAGAACCCCAGGTGGTCCAAATTTCCGGTGTCCCCCACTACGGCGTGTCTCATAATCAGATCGTGGTTTTGGCACGTAAAACCCAATAATCCTTGAGTCTGCTAGAGCGCACTGAGATACAGCTCGGCCACAGCTGCCGTGTTCCAATTACTTTTGTCCTAACATTACGTATCATAAGCAAAATGCCCTATCTCTTTCGCACTAAACATCTTCCAGTGTAACATTGTTTGAGCCAACTATTTATCTGTATAGATCTTGTCTCTAACTGCACTGAAGAAAACAAACGAAATAACTAATTTAGCTGGCCTGGAAAACAGTTTATTCATATATTCGACACGTAAGCCCGAAATTTCGAAAATCGACTGGTGTTACATCAATTATGGTTCCACATATATTAAGATATAGACTAACAGTGATATAAAATAAATTCTTTTTTTTGTTTTAATACTGGCCCGGGGTCTCTGATTCACCGGGACGAAACCGTTTCCTTTCTACAGCGCGTCGTTCTGCGCAGTTCGGTCAAAGTGTTCAGCCATGGCGGCGGCCACGTTCAGCCCATTTCCTACCTTATAACGGTCGATCGCAGTATATATAGAAGGCGAATGGGGAGTTGCGGTTGGGGAACTCGGCTTGAATATGTATAAACACTGGTCCAATTCTCCCCACTCATTATTTTACGTTGTAGAAAAATCGTTCAAAATTTTTGCGATCGCATGAACATGTTCAGATCAGTCCATAGCACATAACTGGCAGTAAAAAATAAAACCAAAAAGATGAGCACACCTCCAAACAGAGGGAAAAAATATACTCCCGTTAGCGCAAGTCACAAGTCACGCACAAGCACACAAGTGGTGTCACCACGAGCGCAAGACAGCCCGTAAAATTATTTGCAAGAATAAACTCTACGTGTGTATTACTGATATTTTTTCCCTTCTTTTTGGCATAAATGCAATCACACACGTATACGACGACACAGGGGCAGTGAGTTCGCGTCTGTGGCAAGCCAGAGCCGACCGCGTGGCGCTCGAAGCGTCGGGAACGGGAACGAGCGCACCCGGGAACCGGCGCGTGTGCGCTTGACATGAACGCTCGTTAGTCGCGGGCTTCGCGGCGAGCGCCGCGCGCGATTGAAAAGCTGGCTCGCCGCAGGGGGGCTGGACCGTCGGCCGAGTCGCTGCTGTGTATACACCGCAGCGCATTGGATCCACCGCTCCGTGAGGCATAGACCCGCGTGCTGCAACCAACTATAACCTGCCCCCTCCCCCGATCGTTTCACCCTCAACCCCTGCGCGCCGTCCTTAAACTCGCAGCTTGCCCATCTTCCATCCGCAAGACCTCCCATCAAAACGCATCCGCCGACGGCAGCTTACTTTGAAGGCATGTGACGCAGCTTCCAACTTGGTATTACAGCGGTAGCTGTTATGGACTCCTTCGGCTCTCGATATGCCGACCCATGCGCGCCGTCGACAAAAGAAAACGAATAAAAAAGAATAAAAGTAGCCATATCGTAATGGTAGAAGAAGCCGGAGGCCACAGCCGTACACTAGAGCGTGCACTGGAATGATACAGTGCCTTGGCCACGCGTTGCTCGAGTTTGTCAGCCCTTGGAACTGAATAGTCGTGCCGTCTTCGTTGCAGGGTCAGTTACACCGGCGTCGGTTGCCTTTGAGTGGCCTTCTGCAATTTCGTTTTTTTTTTTCTTGTCGAGGCCACATCTGGAACGATCGACCGTTACAGTTTCGAGTACGCGTGCGGTGCGATATCGCGATACATGGGTGATTTGTGCAAACTTTCTTTTTGTTGTCGTTGTTGAGCGTACTGTACATTCATCCGAGATAGGAGAAGGCCCAGTGCCGTTCTCAGCGACGACGTCACACAAAGTTACACCGACGACAAATGAGGACACCGGCTGGCGAGCTGCCACATTAATCACGCTTACGATTTCTTCGCGCCATATACTTGAAGATGGGCAGGTCGGTAAACTTGTGTGACGTTGCGTTTCCGAGCGCGCAGGCTTCGTGTTGTTTATCGGGGCATTCGTACGAGCCCAGCAAGTGTGGGTGGATTCGATTTCTCAGGCTAAATTTGCCTTTGGGGCTCGTGTGTACGCTGACGGGCCGGGACGTGGAAGTACTGGTTTAGACTGAGTCAACCTGTATGCCTAAGCACGGCGTAGGCTGACTCCACCTGCCCTTCTTCGCAGTGCGGTTGTAAACGCTGCCCGGTATAGATCGTGTCGGTGTCCCATTTCCAGCAAAGAAGAAAACTGTTGGTAAGGCTCTGCAGCGTCACTTCGACGGAAGGTGCTCCGGTGATTTCGGCCCGTTAGAAAAGAGTTGATAAAGGCGCGATCAAGTCAGGTTGTGTCACTACCCTATCCGATCACATGAAGCCGATCACATGTGGGCGCGGCTCCATGCTGCGACAAGTGGTCTTTTCGTGCACTTTCGTTTGCCGCTTCCTTACTCTTTTTTGCTACGCTTCAATAAATTTGAACAGTTAATTTCTCCTATGCTTTCATTAGCGTCATCGTCTATTGGTTTCCTGGGGTTGTACTTAACAAAAAATTGCCCTCGGTTTTCCTTAATCTCCTAACCATATCCAATGTTGCTACAAGCGCAGAACAGTGGGATATTTTGTGAGTCTCTTCATGCAGTAATTAATACAACGTTTTGAAGTTTACTGCGTTGTCCTATGCACTTCTAAGAGTGTTACCAGTGCTTCTGGGGATATGGACTTGTACAAGTATGTGTGCTGTTCCTCTGCAAGAAAAATTTGGGAGGGGGGCTGTAAATAGGCTTGAGCATAGTAATTGTCGAGTCTCCTCTGCTAGACAGCACGCGTTGGTAGGAAAGATAAAATATAAAATAATAAATTTTGCGATAATGTTATTGCATAGCATGTTGGTGTAGTCCTGCTTGAGGAACTGCCTGCTAGCTCTCCGTGTATTCTCGAAAACCACAGAGATGTCGTGCGCCCTCGGGCATTCATCACAGGCGGCATCATTTCACGTTGCGGGCAATGCAAAAATTTTAATCACAATGCGTCAAATACAACCAAGAAAGCAAATTATGGTTTGTGTAGGTAAAATCGAAACAAAAGCCCGATGATTACCTTATTAATTCTAGTTGATAAGCAGAATTTACCTGAACTTCCCCACTCCTTTTGCGCTAAGCGATTGAGATCTTGAACACACGTTATAGGCTAGTTTCTACGCATCAAGGAAATAGAAAAAAATTTGTCGCAGTTTCACCCGAGAGGCGAAGCACCAATTGCGATAGCAAATTAGTAGAGAGCTATATGGAGTAAGGATAGTAGTTTTATCAGCTGTATAAACTTGGACATGCAGCAGCACCAGCAACGCGCAGAACTGTTGTTGACGCCGTCGGCGTTTTGCCCGCGTTCGCACCGAACGCGCGCGGCGTTTTTATATAAATACGCATTTAGTGCCGCAGCTAAACGTCGCCTCCCCTCCCTCCCTCCCGTCCCCCCACAGCCTTTCGCGCGACGGAAAAAGTTGCGTTTGCTCTCTATATATGGAAAGGAGGAAAGAGACGATTAATTCTGCAGCCCTTCAGGGAGCACGGCGCAGAACGCGCGTTTGCTCTCCGACGTGCGTTCGCTCCCCGTGAAAGCACGCGTCCCTCGCGTCCTTTCACTCGCACATACAGCGTTCGGAGCGCGGCGACGATTTCATCGCCGTTGACGTCATACGGAACCTCACGGCGACGGCGACGACGACGGCGACGCCGACGGCAGAAATCTGCTTTGAAGTGTCCATATAATTGCTATCGTAATAAAAAGGATTATATTGCATTTCAAACGTTCTCGTTGATGAAGCTACGCAACGCTCTTTGGAGCTTTGTCACGCAGCATAAGGGACGCTAAAGAAGAAATAAATGTATGTGACGAAAGAACACTAAAAAAAGAAAAAGAAACGCTGCGCTTTCTGTGCTTCTGCAGCAAATTACACGCTTAATCCGACGACGAGAGAGCTTCAGAAACCGCAACTTCGTTGGCGGATGTCGCAACCCGGGGTTCTGAGAACCGGCAGTTCAGCGCCGGCACTCGCAGAGCCCTCTGCATCACAATCGGCGACTCGAGGTACAACGATGAGGAGGGGCCCGGAAAACGGCTGCGGGAGGCTATAGAGAAGGCGCGCAATTCGCTTCGGTTAGGCTCTTCAGAGCGAATCTGCTCAGCGCGGGTAGATACATACGAGCGAAGAAGCCAAGGGAGAGAGGAGCTGGACCACTGCAGCTCAGGCCGAGAGCGCGCTTCTCCGCAGCAGTGTCGTGCAATGCGGGGAAGAGAGGAGAGTCGATCGGGAGTCTATTGATTTATGGCCGGGCACCTGGGCTCGTCACGAACGGCGCTCTGTTTACGCGCGTCGCCAACAGGTGTCTCCTCCTTGCCGGCGCTAGTTTATATCCTGTCCGTGGTCGCCGCCAATCGGATTAGTGCAGACGGTGGCAGTAGTACAGCGGTTCCTTACCCGCCGCCCCTTCACCGTCCCCACCTCAGCGTGAGCAGCGAGCGAAGCGGTGCGCTTTCTCCCGGGGCCACGCTCCATTGGACGCCGGCTCGTCGAGAGAGGATGTGCAGTGATCGAGTGTCGTGGAGTGGAAGTCGTGCCGAGATTAGGAGGGGCCGGGCGACGCGCGTGGCGCGGTCATCTAGCGCTGTGATCACCGGTTGGGAGCGAGCGGCGTAAAGCTAACATGAGACAGGGTCCCGCTAGAAAGGCGGCGATTAAGGAGTCCAAGATCCTTCGAACTACGCAGCGTGACGGCGGTAAACGCAATTGCGTCTCATCGAAAAATGGGACGGGATAAGACAAATTGTGCTAGATGTTCTTTATTATTACTATTATTATTTTGTTGCGCAATACGTTCGGTGACGTTTATATACTCGCACTAGGGAACCTTAAGGCATTACGTTGCTGTTTTAGAGTCACCGTTTACAAAAATGCTCAAGTTTCGAATCCCGAAGTGTTTTGCGATCGTATCCCAACCATCTACGCGTCTAGACGAATGATCAAAGTCACCGTGCTACACGTAGCTTCCCACTGACGATACAGTTGCTCCATGTTGGGCATGCACCAAAATAAAAGGTGGTGAATATCCGTTAGGCAAGTGCTCGCAAATTGCCGTGTAGCTAAACATAGACTGCGAATTGGCATCGATGAGCGGCTGTGACGCCACGCGCCGAAAGACCCGCCTTTAAAACGCGACGGGCGATATATAACCGCAGGTCGCGCCGCGTATAACACACGCTCAAAAAAATGCTCTCGTTGAGCCGTGACAAACGGTGAATTCACCCCCCCCCCCCCCCCCCCTTCTATTCTTTCATACAATAAACGTACATTACGTCGTTCGACTCACTGCGAGCTTCGCGTTTTGTTCTTCCATATTTTCGGCGACAGAGGCCCAACGGCATACGGCGGTGCGCCGCTTCGCGCGTCAGCGCCGACGACCGTAGCAAATTCGCCGCAGGGCAGAGTGATGGCTGCGGCAGGAACACAATGGGGCGGACGGTTGGTCGGTTTCGGCGCGAGCATTTCGCCGGTGAGATGTCAGGAGCGAATGTGCCCGTCACACGCGCCGTCGCGCCTGATGAGTTCAGCCCTGGGCGAATCATGGAGCTTCGACTACACGTGTGTACGTGTGTAAGAGAGAGAGAGAGAGATGAAGCAAGTATTATACATGATCTTCCGATTTTCAGAAAAAAAAAAAGAAAAAGTGCATCCGCTGGTAAATAAAAAAAGCTAGAGAAATGTAGGTGCGAAAAAAAAAATAAAAAGACGGTCGCTAGAAATTTTGGCCCTCCAGATATTTCCGCTATGCGGGGGCCATGCAAAGTCATCGTTGTGCTTCAACGCAGAGAAGCTACAAACTACGGCCCTTTTCGTTAATAGCGAAGAGTGCTGGCAGTAGAGTTCGAAGACGTTCGAAGAATAGAAGGAATACTTGAGAATTGGGGCACGTGAAATAACGTTGCAGAAAAAGCTCGGCTTGTCCCGTTTGATCCTTTCTAGTAGCGCTTAAATTATACTCTACGTACAAGGTCTTGCAGTTCATGTCTCGAACGCGAGACAGCCCTATAGGCTAAAACTCGGCAAAAGTTTCCAAATATCACTCGCAAATGCGTCGCCAATAATCGCGTAACACGATGTTTTCTTGTTGATGCATGAATGTTCTGACTGACATTTTTATTTGAGGGCAGCGCATGACCCCTGTAGTTTTCCAAGCGAGCATTGTCACAAATAATAGCTCCTTATATGATTTGCGCTGAGCCCCGTCGTTGAAACCGAGAATTTCATCAGAGTCCACAAACTACTTTTCTTATGTTGGTGAGCTATCACAGCCAGTCAGCTAAAGGGGGGAGGGAGCGTAGGGGAGTAAAAATTCGAGACTGCGGTTTTGCACGCGCCAACCGATCGGCTGTACACGCTTGTACTTTCTCCACGTGCACGCGCGAGTTTATTCACGTTCCCACATTGCCATATCCACTCGTCTACACGCATCGCTATCATCAGCTCGTCCAGGCGCTACTGGAAGTTAAGCTCGTCCCACTACGCAGACCTTACATGCGGAAATCGAGTCCGCGAGAGCAATCAACCGGCCTGCCATCCAAGTCGTAGCTAGCCAACCGTAGACGCAAATGTAGTCGTGCTTTAGCGAAGCCAGGCTTTTGTCGAGGACCCAGCGACGCGAATTCCCCCTCGCGGCAGAAGCTCGCGGCTCTGCCATCGCATTCCCTTTTTCTTTTTTCTTCCTTTTGTTTTGACGCTCGTGCCACCAATGCCGTCGTTTCACGCACGCCGCGGCTGTGGCTGACAGTCATGCATGCGTTCGGCGCCGGGCGTGGGACTTCCCCTTCCTCTTCGCCGTCTTTTTCATCGCCGCGACCTCATCTGGCACTGATGCTGCTGCACTCAACGACGAGGGCACAACGCAAAGCACTCGAGTGAGGCATCGTGTGCACTGTCTGCGCCCGCTCCTTGCTCTCTTTCGTTTACCGAATGCGCCGTTTTCTCTCTCCACTTTTCTATCTCACTCTCCTTAGTCCACTTTCCGCGAGTTCTTCTCCCCACGAAGTTTCTCCCATAATTTCAACGGCACACGTTGCCCGCCATCCTCCCTCTTTACCTGTTCTTCTCCCCAGGGAAAAAAAAAAGAAGTCTAGCCTCCCTATTCCCTCCCCCCCCCCCCCCCCTCGTCGCCGATTACTTCCCTCTCCCCTTTAACCTGAAATGGATGCTCGCCGCTTGCGCCAAGTGCCTGCGCTCGCGCCCTGGCTCTCATGCATTGCGGCGTGCCAGCCAGCTCGGCCGTCCCATACATGCATGCGGGCACTAGCGAAGGAAATCAGCTGGAATTGCGGACAAACACGCGCAAGGGGCTTCGCTCTCGGCTCTTGCTTACTTCGCTTTCTTCCATGCAAGCCGGCTCACTCGATCATTGATGCACCTCGTGCCTCGAATGCCTCTTTTCGAAGAGGCAATGATTTGAAGGTCCCCTTTTTCTATACTGTGCGAGCGTAGGTCTCGTACGCGGCACACTCTTCCCATTGTGGTATTGGCGCTTCTCCTATTTTCCTCAATTTCGTTTCTTCAGTCTTTCATTCTTCGGTTCCCGTCAGGGAAATAAATCAAGCATTTCCTTACCCTTCTGTTTGTCATTCTTAGCTTGTTCTTCAATCTTTTATTCTGTCGATCCTCTTTGACGCTTATTTTCCGCTCGCTTCCTTCCTTGCTTCCTTCCTTCCTTTGTGTCTGCTTTAGTCGCACTAAAATGCTTTCACCAAATGAACATGACAAATCGATGTGCGCCAGGGTTTCAGACGATAGGCGAACAAGGTCACTGCAATATAAGTGACTCGGAGGTTCGTCACTGATGTAATAAAGCAGATACAGTTTAAACCGGACGACACCAGCGGAGCGATCTGCAAGAACGGAATGATCAGAAAGAAAAATTGGAGGACCCAGCTTACAAAGACCAAACTTACACCGGTTCCCTTAAAGTTGGCTTCACTTTTAAACAGAAACGCATTGCTGGGAATACGTTTTTCCAGGGGCAATTTATTAAGTCGTCTTATATTAAAACGTGAAGACCCTAGGACATTTTAACAGCGAAGCTGTTTAAGCTGCCGTAATTTGTGGTGCGTAGCAAGAAACTACCGAGAAAGTTGCTTGCCGAGGCGGGATTCGAGCCCGCGTACCCCCGGTCCCAAAGCGAGCGTCGTAACCACTAGGCTATATAGCCACGCCTGCAGAGCATGCATTTATGCGAACCATATGATTGCGTTCGAGCGTCGTCGTCTTCGTGCACAGCTGGCGCGTTCGTACGCTCGTTCTCTGCGAGGTGAAGAGGTATTGTGCGCTATGAGAGCGAGAGAGAGACGCATTCACGGAGTGGGTCTCCTGGAACGCGATGTCGGCATTGGAACGCGGTGTCGGTCTTGCAAGCTGTGCTATGCAACGCGCAGTGACGGCCGTAAGTCCGAGACGCGCGAAAAGAAATTATCATCATCATGAGTAATAAGATGAAAAGTTCGCGCGCACTTCCGGAAAATGCTGGGCTACGATCGCCCAGCTTCGCTGTTTCAAGCGTTGCGTGGCCGAGTGCAAGGTTAAGCGATTTATTTTTATTTTATTAATTGTTTGCTATTGCCCCGACGCGCGCGCATTACCAAAACGCGTTGGGCAGGCCAAGTCCTAGTTTGACCTGCCGAGAATACGAGCGCCATCTGGATAAGTTTTCGCAAGTATAGCCTACCCGAGCGCGCCGCTGTTGATATGGTAGAAATGCAGACAAAGGGGTTTGTGGTTGAGTTTCCTCGTTACAGAATTGTGTTTTCTGGCACATTAAGATTACAGTCCGAGACCACTATGTCTGTAGGTTGTGGTTAAGTCGTACTTCACCATTTTTCTGACGGATTTCACTGTGAGAAATTCAATTTTTGTTCACTAGCACCTTGCGCCACGCGGAGGGCCTGCGCGGTCGGGGTGGTTCGGGATGATTTTCTCTGCTACGGACTCTGACATCCACGCCGACGCCGGATTTTCTGCGACATGGGGCCCTTAACGCTATCGCGTTAGAATCAAGCACAATTACGAGGTCATGGGGTCATAGTAGGCAGTAACGCAAGTAGGAGTTTTCCACAGCTTATACTTTGTCGCTAGGTGTATGATAAAATTCATGCTTCTCTACTTCTTGTGCTAAACTCTACACTGCCAAGAAACTAAAGGAGAGAGACAGAAAGGATTTGGCAACGTCACTGAGAGATAAGTATCATTGGGTATATAAAGCCGGCCTGTTGCCCGCTCTTGCTTTGAAAATGTCTCTTCTTTGAAGTGATTGTTTGCTGCCAGAGAAAGATATACGTACACGGCCATATATGACTGAAGTGGTCTGTATTCAATAAGCGATACCCCGAAAATTTAGTGTCACAATTTCTTTTTATGTGCGGGAGCTCTGGCATCGATAACGAAGGTAAACTGCGACAATAACGGTAAAGTGAAATATGCGAACAGAGGAACGAAAACGAAACTGACATAAACATCGCGTAATCAATTGCGGGCCTGCAGCCGACGCGATACTTTGACAAAATAAACGACGCTGCTACCGCCATCTGGAAGCGGGGGCGAACTATATGCATGCGTCGCTTTCTGAGCGGCGGCATGACAGAAGGCTCGCCGGCGATTCAAGAAGCCGGCCGAGAAATATGGCCCAGGGGGAGGTCTTCTCTGCCGAGCTCTCTTTCAACGGGAAACTCGACGCTATATACGAAGCAACGCGACTCGATGCGCATAAACAAAACAAGAAAATAAGAGCATGCGAACGAAAACTTGAGCTTTCGTCCCTGTACTGTACTTCTAAATACTTGAGCATAAATCTTGCTTGACATATTTGGTATAGTCTATATATTCGCGTATATGCATGCGTGCACGGCAAGAGCACGAGCGCGCAGGTACGCGTACCCCCTTGCGAACATGTACAGACACGCAAGCGCACACACACAAAAAAAAGAGCAGTTGAGACGCAGTCGCCCACCGGAATTCACGCATGGCTGCGTGGAGATTAAAATGAAACCGGGAGACATTTATTAAGGTGGAGCGGGCTCGGTCTGAATGGTAATTATGCGAACACGGCTCTCGTTTCTCCTGACGTCGGCGCGGTGCAGCATTAGTGCTGAAGAGCCGGTGTGTAGCTGTCGGCGCGTGGGCGCCAGACCAGCGGTTTTCGCGCGTTTCTACTCGTCTGCAGCTCCAAGTCCTTCCTTGTCTCAACAGTGCTTTGGTATTGCATGACTCTTAGAGAGAAAGAGAGAAAGGATGCATAGGAAGGCAGGGAGGTTAACTAGAATGTAGTTGCCGTTGGTCACCCTGTACAGTGGGAAGGGATAGGAGGATGAAAAGAGAAAGATAGCGGAAAGGTAGAGAGATAGAAAGAGAGACGAGTACAAACAAACTAACCGTGTACACTATAAAGAGATGGCGGGCGGCGCTCTTAAAGTCTACTCTGAAGTCCCACGAGCCGCAGGTACCTGAGTAGCGCGTATAAAGTGGAGTTTCCTTGGGAGCACGGGCCTTGAACGTTTAGTTCTGATAGTGGGTGATTGTCCCATTCTTCCAGCACTGTGCACAGCACTTTTCTCTCGGCCCTATAGCGCGGGCAGACACAGATAATGTGTGCGAGCGTCTCACCACAGCTGCATGTGTCGGACGGGGGGCTGTTGTACATTCCAACAAGGAAGCTTTAGTGTACATGCGTGTGGGCGAGCACAATCAGCATCACGGTCGGACTCTCATGGCCAGAGCTGTCTGTGGAAACTGAGCGGCCCGGCCAGTAGCAGTTGGGGTTTGGATACGGCATTGTGAAGGCGGCTCCGTCCACTTGTATGTCTGGCATAGGTCGGCAAAGACTCACGCACGAGTACACTCACTTGTACTCACGCACAGCCATATCACAGTGGGGAGTATGAAGTGATGAAAGGCGTCAGGGGACGCCGTGAGTATTCCGGATGTTCCAGCTAACTTGAACCAAGATTAAAAAGAAAAAAAGGAAGAAAGCAAGAAAGGATCTCCAGAAAAATCGTACTAACGGCCTATCAGCGGTAGTCGTGTGTACGTACAATCAGTATTTTTTCAGCACTAAATATTAATAAATAAATGTTTTTATTTGGTCAACTTTTAATCATTGGTGAAATCTCTAACATGTCAATTTTAAAGTTGTAGAGTGCCTCAAATAACCTCGGATTCAAACATTATTTTCGTGATTAAATTTGCTTGGTTGTTCTTGCCGCGAAAAAACAAAAGCCCGCAAAATACGAGAGAGAGAGAGAGAGAGAGAGAGAGAGAGAGAGAGAGATAAACGGGATGGAAAAGGCAGGGAAGCTAACCGGACAAGATTTTGGTTTGCTACCCTGTACTCGGTGAAGGGAAAGGGGAAATTAAAAAAAAAAACACGTGTGGGGTGCGACTGCCATTGTGCTGCGCTCAGGCGGGCAATGGGTGAAGAAGCACGGCCGCAGTCCTAGTGTAAAAATTTACTCTCTCTCTCTCTCTCTCTCTCTCGTTTGGATGAGTTCATACGACGTAGAAGCTTATCAGGCCATTTTTATCCAACGGGCGAATGATTGTAATAGCCATCGCCTTCCATCGTTCTCATGTGCTTCACCCTTTCCTATATTGAAGCCGTTTCCTCCTCTTTCGCACTCTTGGACATGGTCTTGGACGCTTTTTCACTTTGGCAGCGCTCGGCCAGTAAGTAGCACGCATTTGCGCCGTTATGCGACAAGAGCCGGAGGACCAGATGCCCACGCAACCAGCGTAACGCCCTGTCACTGCCCCGTGGCCACAGTCGGGCTGCGGCCGTGCTTGTTTACTCATCGCACGCTTGAGCGCAGTACGATAGCAATCCTGTACCTGAGTTGCACAGGACAATGTACCCCCTCCCTCAAAAGCTTTCGGAACACGGGTGAGCTAGAGTACAATCTAAATTTGATCGCAGCCTTCAACCGAAATGTATATATAGAGTTGACACTTCTCCGTGTAATCATCCCCTTCTTGACATACTACATTTCACACACTGTGGTGAAGTCGCGAGAAAATTATACTTCTTCTCATTTTTCGTGCTCCGAAATATTCTGAGGGCTGCTGTACCTGAGGGGGGGTTCCTAGAGTGGAACGTTTGTTGCGCATGACGAAACACTGATAACATGCAGTCAGAGAATGACAGATGACGATTCACCGTAATATGATTTCAGTGTACTGTTGTTTTAAGTTTGTAAGCTCTGTTACATACGAGAACATAAGAAAAATAAAAGCGATCATGGCCTGATGGATTGAGCACCGGGCGTGCCGTGCTCGACGGCAGAGGTTCGATTCCGCCAACGGTCACGTATTACTTCCATTTTATTAAGGCGATGTGAGACAGGAACCTCCCGACCACAAAGTGCCAAGAATGAGGCAAAGAATGCTTCGCATTAATAACTGACCAGAAGGCCTTTTAAGCGTAATTACCGGAACGTCATGCGTAATTGCACGGAATTGAATTGAATTCTAGGGTATTACGTGTCAGAACCACGATTTGGTTACGAGAAACGCCGTAGTGGGGGACTCCGGATTAATTTTGACCACAAGGGGATCTTTAACGTGCCCCAAATACACTGGACACGAGCGTTTTCCCATTTCGCCCTCATCGAAATGCGGCCGCCGCGGTCGGGATTCGATGCCGCCACCTCGTGCTCAGCAGCGCAACACCATAGCCGCTAAGGCCACCGCGGACGGTTGCAATCGAGCTGTTGCCGGTTTCTAAGCGGGAAATATACAGCCCCAAGTGTACATTTTGGAATCTTAAAGAATGCACTCTTACAAATGCAGGGGAGCCTGGAAACGGGACAACGCATTGGAGTACTTTAGGAGTTATTCGCACTTGAATTTACGCCGATGGCTTAAAACGTGGATATACGTATTCTTGCTGAAAGGAAGGGAACACCAGGAATAATTGGCCCGATATTTCTGCGTTCCGACCGTGCACCCATGGTACTTCGCAGTCCACTCCTAACTCGGTCGCTTTGCGTGGATCCAAAACGAAACTTCCCCTGCTTGTATCGAGGGGAAAAAGAAACCGCGAAGCTGACGCTAGACCCTCTTGCCCAATTCCTAGTGAGAGAGAGATGAACAGTTTATTTAAAGTCAATAATGAAACTTATGGAGGCCCTCAGTCTGACTTTAGCGATAATGTTTATGCCTGCATATAACAATATCTTGGTGAAATTTGTTTCATTGCACGCGAGCAGGTGCGGATCTGTTGCAGGAGAGAAATGGGCGCATCACTGCATGTACTTCTATTCCTCTCGTGCTTACGAAAATTGGCGAAGAGTTTTGTTTGAGGGGGAGGGGGGAAGGACCTATTCTAGGGGAAGCCCAGGAGGGGCTTCCCATAGAATACGTGCCTGGTACACGGTAATAAGAGGCAGAAACTTGAAGGTTAAGAAAGAAGCTCGAGAAGAAGTTAAGGACCGCGCA
This sequence comes from Dermacentor silvarum, assembly GCF_013339745.2. Taxonomy (NCBI): domain Eukaryota; kingdom Metazoa; phylum Arthropoda; class Arachnida; order Ixodida; family Ixodidae; genus Dermacentor; species Dermacentor silvarum. The sequence goes on from NC_051157.2 coordinate 86,731,195, forward strand.
AGGAGCGATGGTACGAAAAATGTTAGGCGTAACGTTAAGAGACAGGAAGAGAGTGGTGTGGATCAGAGAGCAAATAGCCGTTATTCTAGTTGAAATTCCGAAAAAAGAATGCAGCTGAGCAGGCCATGTAATGCGTAAGGCAGATAAACGGTGGATCATTAGAGTTGCAGAATGGGTACCAAGAGAAGGGAAGCGCAATCGAGGACGGCAGAAAACTAGGTGGGGGGATGAAGTTGGAAAATTTTCAGGCGCAAGTTGGGGGGAATCAGCTAGCGGAAGACAGGGGTAATTGGAGACCGCTGTGAGAGGCCTTCGTCTTGCAGCGGACATAAAAATAGGCTGCTGCTGCTTATGATGATGATGATGATGATGATGATGATGATGATGATGATGATGATGATGATGACGACGACGACGACTACAATGACGATGACGACGACAACGATGATGGTACGTTAATACCTCTGACTATTGCTACGTCGCGTTACATCTATATTCGCGTGCTACAGATGACAAACTCCTGCGGATGCTGGTTGATAGACTGGCGGAATGAATAAACAAGCTTGAAAATGAAAGCAAGGGAAACGCTCGAAGAGCGCCAGCGTCTTGTGCGCACAACCAGTTGCCCGCACTGAGGAATACATTCAGACCTCCCACTTCCCCGTTCTTACGCAATCTCAAAGACTCGGAAATTATAATAAGGCAACATCGAGAATCGCTATGAGGGGCATAATGTGCTTGCAGTTCTCACAAAGGTATCCCTTTCTGTTTGGAGCAGGGAGTTATTTTCTCGCCTCTGTGCACGCGCAGTTGTCTAAGCGAATGCCCGCAGAGAGCACGAAGAACAACGATTAAATTACTTATGCGTCGGCTGCCCGAAAGTCTTGAGCAATATCGAAATTGAGCGCGGAATGTAAATAAACTCGGAATACGGCAAATTACATTGCGTCAACGAGATGTCGCGCAACTTTGCGTACATGCTTGCATGCTCGTGTGTTCGTCGATTGGAGCACAATTTGGTAAAATGAGACGAGGGAATGGCCTAAAAAAAAAAAAAGAAGGCGTGAGGCGAGCAAAATAAATCAGGACGTTTAAACAGCAACTACGGAAGGCAGGCAACACTGGCAACAAGCGCTAGATTGTAGAGACAGACAGAGAGAGAGATCGAGATCGGAATAAGGCCTTGCAAATTGAATCTGGACTGTAGGAGGTACACGATTTTCGGGGGTTATGAAAGGACGTGCAATCCACCGCTGCTTCTACTATACCTGCTGCTATACTGCTTCTGCTGCTGTTGCCAAGAGCGAAATGGAAACTTTGAAAGAGTAGCATTAGCTCATATTTCACCGCTGAGGATTAAATTATGCCGCTCGAGCGTGGTCGGTCTCTTTTCGCTGCTTTCTCTCGTCTCTTTGCACTCGTCTCTTTGCCTCCCGGAACGTTTTTTTCGATTCTTGTTTTTCCCGTTTCTCCGCCCAGGTATACGCCTCTCGTGTCCTTCCGCCCTCATGCTATGCCATTACTGATTTCTATGTTTTCGTCGGCAACTCATCAGCCTCGGGTTGCCTTAAGCATACGCGGTCGCCGAGCGAGTTCTACTCCGAGAATATTTATGTCGGCTTCGCGTGAGAGAGGACGAATGAGAAGCGAAGAAGGAGAAGTAGAAGAAGAAGAAGAAGAAAAAAAAAAGAGGGGGACATTCAGACCTTGAGCGAGTGAAACCGGTTTGAGTGCAGCCGGGCGTGCGCGAAAAAACGGGAGGCTTTGCGGTGACTTATGACGAGTATAAGAGTATAACGTTGCTTCGGTTATTACCTTCCCCATGTTTTCATTTTATTTCGCTGCGCTTCTGTGTCTCCTTTGCTTCGTCTTTACGCGTTGGTCTTCCCGTCTTTCGAAGACTGTACCTTATGCCGTAAAAGATTGACTTTCTACGCGACGTATAAAAGATCTACGAAGCGAGAGCTGGCGAAAAGCGGGAGGCGAGAGAGTTTTGACTTCGCGCATATTTTAATCCCCCTTTGCCACCACTTCGTTTCGGAAGAATATCAGTTGGAAGGGAAGAGGAAAGTTAAAAGAAAAAAAGAAATTCGTTCTGTCCCGTTAAGTTCCCTTCTCTTCTTGCTCGGATCACGATTCGAAGCTGTGCTGCTGAGTATTCGCAAATCGAGGCACTTGAATCATGAAGAGACCACGATACCTCCTTGAAAAAAAAAAGAAAAGAAAAAAGAAGTGCTTTCGGTGCTGTACTTCGACGTCCCGTATGTTTAATACCCAAAGCGTTGTAACTTGCTACCAGAGGGAGGTAAAAAAAGATATAAGAGACGTTAAAGAGAAGTATAAAGTTGAGGTATGTCAGTGGATAGATAGATAGATAGATAGATAGATAGATAGATAGATAGATAGATAATTAGATAAATAAATTGAATGAGCTGAAGGATCGGGTAAGAAGTTTAGAAGCATGTACTTCCTGCTACTTCATTATATTTATATAAGTGCTAAGTTATTAAGATCACTAAAAAATACTGATTAACATGAACCCATAGAAAAAAAGAAAGAAACGAATGGTGGGTGACGTATATCAGTAGATCAGATTTATATAATTACGAATGGGCTGGTCATATCACAAGCAGAGTCTTGCTATGCTGAAAGGGCCACAAAGGAGAAAGGCGGGTGTCGAAGCCAGCTTGAAGTTCTGGCCAGAACTCCTCGTTATGTCGTAAATTTTGGGTAGCGTCAAGTGGAGTCTATGAAATCGTTCGTTCATAGAAAGATTACTCCAGTGCGATCAGAAATAAATGACATTTACTAGGAACATCTGTGGCATTTTCCTGGAAAAGGTAATGGTCCAAATATATAAGTGAAGCTGATGTGAAGTTTGTGACGTCCCCTCGACGTATCGGCACCGAAGTTTGGGCGCGAAGCTCGAGAAGACAAGTTTGGTAGTTTTAAGAGAAAAATTCACCACTTTAGCCTGATTTACTGCTACCATTTTGTGTCGCATTACCTATAAGCGAATGAACAAAAGAACTAACTAACTAACTAACTAACTAACTAACTACTAACTAACTAACTAACTAACTAACTAACTAACTACTAACTAACTAACTAACTAACTAACTAACTAACTAACTAACTAACTAACTAACTAACTAACTAACTAACTAACTAACTAACTAACTAACTAACTAACTAACTAACTAACTAACTAACTAACTAACTAACTAACTAACTAACTAACTAACTAACTAACTAACTAACTAACTAACTAACTAACTAACCAACCAACCAACCAACCTACCAACCAACCTATATAGGAAGTAAGCGAACGAGCGTACAAAACGAACGGCAAACAGGGTCGCGTGGTACCCTGACACGTGGTACACGGGCGCAGCGCTTTACGCTCACACAGACGCGCACGTGAAGGCCCTCGACTGTACATAATGAAGCGTGTACACTGCATACCAAGCCATAAAGCTGACCATGGATAAATAATTCATCATTGAAATTACCTGAGGTAGCGTCGTTAGACCACGCGGTGCAGTAATTAGAAAACACTATTATGGTGAAATACGATATATAGAAAAGTTGTAGATCTACTGCACTCTAAAAAAAAAAAATGTGACCGCGTCTCTGCGTGCATCGCGCTAAATGACGCGGTGGTGAAAAAATGCGGTCGCTGAACGCTTTCTGAAACATATGTTGTATCTTTATAGTACTCAGTCTTCACACTCGGCTGATCAGCCGATGGTGAAAACCTTCATTGTAGCCACTACCACTTTTCTTTGATCGCAACATCACCTGATAAATTGAAGATCCCCTTCACCGCTATAAACGTCGCATTGCAGAAAAGCAACCTTTCCTGGTAACGTTCGAATTTATTCTGGCACCGAACGAAATCGCGCCGTCGATCCACCCTTTCACTCGTTTTCCATCAACCTTTGACCTCACGTAACGACCGCTAACGAAGTTGATCGTACCGCGAAGAAAATGGGAGACACATTTACGTCGTTAGCACCTCTCCCTGAACGGCGTTTATCATGGGCACCCTCGTGAAGGCGACGATGAATATAGAAGGGGGGGGGGGGGGGGGGTTGAGCTAAGTGGGGCGAACATGCGGACACTGATACAGACAGCAACGATGCCTAAAATAGAGACAGAGACAGAGAGAGAGAGAGAGAGAGAGAGAGAGAGATAGCGCACGTGCGCCCCTGTTGTGAAACACGCCAGCAACGTGAAACGGGATAACGTGCTCGCTTGCCATAGCTCGTTCGGCTCGTTGAGCAAAATAGTAACTGCGACCAAGCGGGCCGCTGGCCATGCGCGTCACACTGAATGTGGCCGCTAAATAAAGGAGTCCGGAGGGGACAATATCTTCTCGAAAGAGGAAAGGAAGCCGGGCGGGTGCGCGGCGAGAGCATAACGAGGGCGGCTTTTTTTCTTCTTCTTTTTTTTTTTCCGGAGAGCGGCGCGCGCACAGCGCATGGTGGTGGATCGTCCTTTTAGAGAACGCGGGCCATTAGGAAGCGATCAGCGGGAGCACTGCACTCGACGTTCTGCTCCTTCCCGATAATTGGCGGCGAGGGGAGAATCGGGAGAGGAGGGAAGAAAGGAGGCGGGGAAGAGGGAGGGAGGCGTGGAGGCAGGGCGATTGAGAGGAAAAAGAACCCCATTGTTATTAAAACGGTTTAAATAGTCTCCGCCGGGGCCGCTGTGACCATCCGCAGCGGCAGCAGTGCGACCGTTTTGAATGCTCCCTCCGGCTCGCTGCCGCAACCTCGCCTTCCTTTCATCCCCGATTTGCCCTGGGCGAGGTCTCCACGTCCATAGTTTCGTTTTTGTCTGTTTGTTTGTCTGTTTCTTTTGCCATTTGCTTTTAAGGGACGTGCCCGCACATTGGTTATATCTCTGTAGTTCGCCGTTTTGGCTCATTTCGTTTTTATTCTTGCTTTACTCGGGGACGTGTAGTTAGTTTGTTCTTTTACTATTTTTTTCCGGCCCACACTGAGAATGGCTGTGCAGGGACGAGCTTGTTAAAGATTTCACAGCAGTCGTGCGGTGTTTATCGAACTTTCGAGCCCCCATTGTCGGAAAGACGTTATTAAGGATTGCGACCATCATGCCATTAGGAAAGTCAATTGCGAGCACGATGCAGAATTTTGCTGAGTGTAGGGTAGGTGCGAGCCAGTTTTCTTTTTTTTTTTTGCAGCCGTTTGATTTTGTGTCTGCCTAGAATTTGATAATGAGTCGCTTTATTTCTTGAAGTTAATTAATGAGGACAACGGAATCACTTTAAATTAAGCTGATACCATGTTTATTATTTAATCTTTTTCTTCAGCTGCTTCCAATTACAGCACCCGCGTTTTATCGTTTTCGAATTAGAACTTATGAACTTCAGTGTTATTGGCGGATCGAAATATAACGTCTGTCAGCTGATTTGGAGCATGCTGAAACTGCTTAGGCAAGCTGTTTTATCGAAGTTGCTATCATGCCATAATAGCAGGTCACTTGAAACACCCACCACGCGAGGATTTAAACTAGCTTCATAAAACTTGATGACTGTTGACCTGATAATAGCAATTCAGGCCAGTGAATGCTCATAGCACCTCACGTAGTAGGAATCATGAGACTATATAGCATATGTTCTGCGGTATCCTGCCCCAAATGTGCAACGTTATGCAGAATTGCGTTCCACATGGTTTTGATGAACAGTTGGTATTGAAGACTAATAAAAAAAGAACTACTTGCAGTACCTATGTATAACACCGCAATGTTATACAACATGTGTTTCAAAACTGGTGCTAGCCTCAGGATTACTAGTAAATAGACAAGCCTTGAGCACCAGCTGGCTTCATTATCACTGATGCAAAAATTACTTTTAAGTAACTTTTTTTCTTCCTGTAATTCATTCGCGGTGCCTCACGAGACATTTTACATAGGCTACAAGAGAGAATGCTTGGCGAGAACCCATGTGAATGAATACATGGACGGGTAAATAAGTATATTTCATTAAATAAAAAAAAATTCGTGTCCCACACTGGTATTTACGGAAAGATTGGAAAATGAAATCAATTCTTACAAAATCCGGCACCAGGTGCCGTTTTGTTAACAAAGGCACGTATGTATTATTGCTGTGAGAGACTAGTTTTCTCTGTTTCGCGCTATAGTACATGTGCGCCGATAGGCCACCAACGTAATATTCCCGAAAATATTTCTGGCTCCTAAGGTCTGCTTTTTTTTTCTGCCTGAAAAGCCATGTGACAGAACATATATTTCTATCACTTTAACTACAAGAAATAATCGCAAGATGCCGCTACTTTTGGTGGTGCTTTAGTTAGTGGTACCACCGCTATTAGTAATCTATTTAACAAGAGGTTCTAGCCCCAACTACTTGCCGCACCAGTTGCACGAATGATGGCGTAACCCATTGTCTCATGCGTGCCACACACTGTGCCTAACGTATACGGAAACATTGACCTAACCGTCATGGAAATAAAGCAACAAAGCGCGCGAATTAATTAAAGAAGAGGGGATTCACAAACTTGGGTGCACAGTTTGCCAGCGCAAACTGAGCTTTCATCATCATCATCATCATCATCATCATCATCATCATCATCATCATCATCATCATCATCATCTATTTATGTGCACTGCGCTATACAATCTAATAAAGAACTCAAGTGTGACATTTGCAATGTATATATGTTCAGAGTAGCCAACGGGACACTTAATCTGGTTGACCTCTCTGCCTTTCCCCTCTTGTTTTCTCTTTCTCTCTCTCTTTCTGTGTGATAAACATGTACGTACGTGCGTCTGTATATATCGCGCTCTTTTCCGACAAAGCTGTCAGTTCATGACTGGGGTGTAGTCTCTTCCTACGTCCCAGTTTACGCCTTTCGTTCGTCAAAGATGCACCAACGAACCCCAGTCTCTTGCGGGGTAATACGGCAGTCCTCGCTATAGTATGCGTCGGCATCGCGCACGCATCTCACGGTCCGGCGACGCGTTGCCGCTACCCTTTCGATAAACGTACACTCGGCGACTCTCTCTCGCGCGGCGCGCGTGATTGCGGTGTAAGGGGCGGACCGCGCTCTTCTTTCCCGTGAGCCGGTGCGTGCACGCGCAGCGGCAGCGACTGCAGTAGCAGCAGCCAGCGGCGTCGGAGGCCGCTGTGCTCGGGAGGACAGGCCACGGGTGCGCCAGCGGGAGCAGGGAGGAGGTCCTGCCGGTTACAGCTGTCGGATAATTGAAAGCAATCAAACCGGGATCCCGGCACGATGGAGGGGAGAGGGGGGTACCCGACGTCTGTGCGTGCGTGCTCTAGAAGGGTGCGCACACAGCGTTGAACAAAATGCACCCCCCCGCCCCCCATTTCCTTCCCTTGGAAGTTCGCACTCGTTGGCCCTGACGGCGGCAGAGAGGCGAGGGAAAGAAGAGATCGAGTCGCTGTCTCCCTTTAACTCCCGTAGCCGGCGCCGCTTCGGAACTGAAGTCGCGCACACGTGCTCTCCCAACTACTGCACCACCCCTGGTTTCCCAATGGTTTTTGCTCCGACCCGCCGAGAAACGCAATGATAAAAACACGCGAAATAATGATAACAGAAAGATAGCAGGGTGGTTCACCTCTGATTTGCGTGTTCTTTACGGCTCTCGGCGAGACGCGGCGGAAGGACGCGCCCATGCGGTGCGGCGAAAAAAAAAAAAAAAAAAAGCGCCGATGGTTTCACGCGCGCGCGCGTTGTTAGCCCAGGAATTGCAGGCAGTAGTATCTCGTTGTGGATGAAGGTTGGGAGCGAGGCGGTGCTGTATGGGGGCGACGTCAGCTGAGGCGAGGGGGGAGGGGGCATTGCTTATAGCGAGTGGCAGCAGCAGCAGCGGCAGCAGGGGAGAAGTATGCGCGGGCGGAAAGCCGACGCTCGTGTCAACGCCTGCTGTGCTCCAGAGGGGCTTCGGAGCCTTTGTGTATTTTGTTTCGTGCCGATTATTTCGCTTTATCCCTTATCTTTTTTCACCGGAAGAGTCACAGGGGTATTGCTTTAACCCTGCGGTGAAAAGAGCGTACATTGAGCGGGAGCGTAATGTTGAATTCACTTTGCACCGCCAGAGATGTCACTAAGTGCTCTGTCAGTCCGCAGCCTGATGCACCTCTCCGCGTTCCTGCGTCTTCGGTCGTTCGGGTCATTTCATGCGTAATGCGGAGCTTTTGGTTGATGGCGTTATAATATAACGAGGTGTGTCATTTAGGTAATTAATAAGTTTACTAATACACCCAGCAGTTGGTTCACATTCCAATCAGACCGTTATATGCATGAGTCAATTGGCTGCCGCTAGATTACGTTTTAAAAAAATTGATCGCTTTTTGCATAAACTAGACTGATTACCCAGCTGCTCATGCAACTAATCAGTCGATCGATGAATGCTCGTTTCTGACTTAAATTTAACAATGCCGGTGCGATGTTCCATGTATGTATGCACCTGTGAAAGTTGTTTCGGCTACTTGATTAAGAGCAAACAAATGGGTTCTCGCTTATAGCTCCAAAGCCCACGTCGTACGCCTCACGCCATGGCGGTTAGCGCACTTTTCAGAACCACGATGCACGCTAACCTTGTACCGCTTTCTCCGAGCATCCACTGGTGGAACGGAGAAGCTAGACAAATTCTTACTGCACCCAGCCAATCTGGCACAAACAGGCGAGGGACGAAGCCTTTTTTGGCGTTCTTTCTTCTTCGATCGCAGGAGAGGAAAGTCAGAGAATATATAGATAGGGGTGAGCTCCTCTCTTGCGACAGCATTTAATACGATATTTCGATATTGAAGACATTTTGATTCGCTCGGGAACCTGAGAGGCGTCAGTTCTTCGAAACAGATGCGAAAACACCTTTCGGGAGGAACAGAGACAGAGAAATTAAGAAAAGAGCGAAAAAAAAAAGAACGACGCGGAAGAGTATTTGTTGACGGGAACGTTGGTAATAGCGGACCAGAAAACAGGCTCGAGGAGCTCGCGACGATTGTCAAGTGACAGGAAGAAGAAGAATTTTCAAAAAAAAGTAAAGCTACAAAGCGGTGAGAAAAGACGAAAAACACACGAGCTTCTCTACTCCCTTCACTTTCCAAAAGGCTGGCCGTATTATTGCCTACGGTCGCAAACATCTCCCCGCACCTTGAGTGCCCTGAAGCGAAGCCGCTTTTTGTGACGTGCCCCGGACGACTATACCGTCTTCGTGAAGCGAGGCGTTCGATTTAAAAGCCCTCCATTTTGGTACACCGTCTAGATTTCCTTTCTTCCCACTTATTATTCGCTATTCCGTCTTTCTTTATTTTTTCAGGCATTGAGTGACTATGGTTTCCGCCTGGCTTCCACCCCAGTTTCGTGTCAGGTGCGCTTGACTCGAGCATTGAAGGCATCGAAGGCGGGCCGTGCACCCGAGCTCAAGGGTTTCCATGTATATATCTATTTCTTATTTCGCGGTACGTTATATACTATAGGCATAGCCAACAACGCGCCTACTTCAGAAACCTTACGCGAATAGGCTTGCCGTTGACGTGGGGCTGTAATATGCTTTCATTCTCCATCATGTATTAACCTAAGCTTACCAGAGCCACGGTTCTAGCGAATGTTCTAAGCAGCGTGGAAGAGGCAGGTGATCAATGTTGAGAAGCACATTCAATATGGTGGTTGATTTTTTAAAATTTTGCTTGTTACTTAATATAATTTGTATTTTTTACTGCCCTATTCGTCTTTCAAATATGAAGTTCGTTTGTTGACTAGCGGGCATGTTTTTTATTTGGTCGATGATAACAGCAACATTAAGAACGAACCGACTTTGGTACCTCGCGATGTATTTCAAGGAAGAGATGTTAAGCACTAGTACCTAATTTTCTGTGTGAGACACAGTGACAGCTGTGCTAGTTTTCTTTCTCGTCATTGTGCACCAGACTTATTCTTACTATGTCCTTAATTTATTTATTAGGTTCAGATTATAATCATTGAGCGTGTCACTTAATCTTTTTGTTATCCTTCTTTTTTAATTAGTTATTAAAAGTACTTTGCATACACCATTTTTACATGGACGTCTCTCCTACCGCTCGATTCGTCAGGTATTTAAAGGCCAACCTCAAGCAAATTTTACTGTGTCAAAATTTGTTATGAGTAGTAAATACCAATGAAGCAATCTTGACAAATGTGAAGAGCTGGTAATTGTATAGGTTTCTTATTATAAGCCTTTAAACATCACCTAAGCAAAAGACACGTGGATCTGGCGGTCGTCGCTATGACGTTGGTCCCAGCATGCCACCTGCGAGATTTTTCAGGGCACCACGGGAAGCCGCAAGCGCCCCCTTATCGAGGAGGTCATTCCGAGGCGCGGCGTGTTCCGAGTCATGCGTCACTTCGGGCGAGCAGTAGTAGCAGCATTTTTTTTCAGTTTCGATTTCAAAAGCGGCTATTTCTGCAGGCTTTTCGTGACGCTTCCGTTCTTACTTCGAGCGCGCCAAAATTTGAACGAAGGCTCCTATATGCATACGCTATCTTAAACTAGGCTTCTTACGTGGTCTAAAATTTATTTGAAGTTAGCCGTTAAGCATGCGTTATGTATGTATGTATGTATGTATGTATGTATGTATGTATGTATGTATGTATGTATGTATGTATGTATGTATGTATGTATGTATGTATGTATGTATGTATGTATGTATTGTATGTATGTATGTATGTATGTATGTATGTATGTATGTATGTATGTATGTATGTATGTATGTATGTATGTATGTATGTATGTATGTATGTATGTATGTATGTATGTATGTATGTATGTATGTGTGTGTGTGTGTGTGTGTGTGTGTGTGTGTGGTGTGTGTGTGTGTGTGTGTGTGTGTGTGTGTGTGTGTGTGTGTGTGTGTGTGTGTGTGTGTGTGTGTATGTATGTATGTATGTATGTATGTATGTATGTATGTATGTATGTATGTATGTATGTATGTATGTATGTATGTATGTATGTATGTATGTATGTATGTATGTATGTATGTATGTATGTATGTATGTATGTATGTATGTATGAGCGGGAGTGGAGCCAATGCACGCAACCGCGCCAAGCGCACATGGTATGATGTTAGTAATGACGTCAGCGCCCCCTAGTAACAGGGGCGCTCTCACATCGGCGGGCCTCTTCCTCGCCCTGGACTTTCTCGACGTAGCGCAATGGCGAAGCTGACAGCTAGAACTCCCGAAGAAGCCGCTCGATTGGAACGCCGTAGAGAAGCGGCTCGTGAGCGTGCTAGGAAATGGAGTGCCGATCCCGAGCAACGGGCAAGGGAAGTTGAAGCCAGTCGTCGCCGAAGAGAAGATGCAGGTGTTCGAACAAGAGAAGCGGAGACCAAGCGTCGGCGAAGAAATGACGATCCTGAGTTTCACGCCAATGAGTGGAACGCGATAGCATTCAAAGATCCCTGGCTGCTTATCAGGCTTTTTTCTCGTATATTCAGATTACAAATCGACGCTATCACGTCTGTAGGTTGTGGTTTAGTTGTACTTTACGATTATTTTGACGGATTTTACTATGAGAAATTCAATTTTGTTCACTAACACCTTGCGCACGCGAAGGGCCTGTATACGGTAGGGGTGGTTCGGGATGATGTGGTTCGAGATGATTCTTTCCGCCAACGACACCATCGAGCCCACGCGGACACCGGATTTCCTGCGACACGGGGCCCTTAACGCTCTCGTGTTAAAAGAATAAATATAAGGAAATCAAGCTAGCTTCTAGGAAGAAGTTAGAAACGTGTATAGTGATCAGAGGCCAGTGCAAGAACTACTTTCGCTTGCTCCAAGCGGATCCTTCTGCCGTTCGATATTTCCCACAGCTGCAGGTCGCATCCTTTTGTTTTCGACTCGCTCAACCACGTTTAGGCCGGTAATCATGCGCGCGTGCTTGTCCCCACCAACCCTTGATGCGTAGTCAACACTTGCAGCTCCTCACTTTTCATATATATATATATTTCCTTGTGTTCACGCCAAATTCAACGCATGGGTGTTCGCTGATCTTCCGCTGCTAACTTCACTTAGAGCCTTACTCAACCTCGTGCACTTCCTCTCAGTGCATTTATGTCAGTCAGCCTCACGTGAGGTTCCCATTTCTCCTTCACTGCTGCAGAAACCCCCCTCCCCCTTCCTCTACCACAAATCCGCCCTCCCCGTCCATCTCACTGACTGAACATCTTTACATCTGCAAAAACTGTTTTCTTTCTTTCTTTTTTTCCCAGTTTTTTCATCGTAGACAGAGATACTCACGGCGGCGTGCCCCTTCTATTCTTCCGCTGCGAGTATAGGTGAAACAATAAAAACAATTGGAGCCCGGAAACAAAAAAGCGCTATCAAAAGGTGCGAAGCAAAACGGATGCAGAAGCAACAAATCAGCTCCGTCGCCTAGGATTCAGTCTAAGAGGAGGTTGCGCGAAAGGGAAAAGAACGCGACAGTGAGCGCAATATGTGATGACGCTCGGAATGCGCGCGACCGGGCGGAACGCACTTTCGCGGCCACCATAAATAAGACGCAAACGCACACACTCGCGCATCGATGGTGCCGGCGGGGCCTTTGTTCTCCTCATAGGAAAGAGGCGCTAACCGGCACGCACCACCGCAACGGCACGCCGCGCCGAAGCTCCCCTTTTCGAGGACGCGCCTCCCGGTGCCGCCGCCTTTCGTTGTCATCCTCTTCTTCTCGTTATGCCTTCGAGATGGTCTCGCGCGTCTTGTTCTCGCCATCCCCACGACCTCGCTTTTCTCCTCAGTCGCGGCTCTCCGGTCGTTGGATTTGTTTCCTATTCGCTCCGGTTGCGCTCTCTCTCCGAAGTCTGAAGCGTTCTCTTCTTTCTGCCGTCGATCGCGCCTTATGTCTTTTCCCCTTCATCCTCGGCGCATTACCTCGTTTCCCGAATATTTGTACTTGCCTTCCCGATTGCTTCGGGTTTGATGTTGTGTGTGTCTGTTTTATTTTACCATCTGTTCTATCTGCACTCCCTGAGGCCACGTTTTTTGTTCCTTCTGACCCATCGAGCCAGGATACGCTTCTCGTTTTTTTCCCCAATCGTCACAGGTCTCGCGTCTCTGGTAGCGGAAAGACGAAGAAATAGAAATAGAAAAAATTGGGAAACGTGATGCCGCGGGGAAGGAGCGCGGCTTGTTTGCGTTATGCTCGGTCGACGACGACGCGCTCGCTCGTATGCGCCTCGCGCCAGCGCCTCGCCGCTGAAGGGAAGAAAGGGCGACAGGGGGGAAATAGGGGTCGAAGGAAGGGACACGGTAAAGAGAGAGAGAAACAACGAAGGAAGACGCGAGAACAAAAAAAAATGTCTCAAGATCAGAGTAGCGCGGGGAAGTGAAAAGAAAAAGACAGAAGGGGAAGGGGCAGCCGTGCTACTACTGCTGCTGCTGCTGTCGGTGACAGCTCTCAACAGCCCCGCGTTCTGACCTCGTCTTCGTATTAACGCCTCCCCCCTCTCTCTCTCCCCAACCTGTGTTGGGGAAGAAAGGGGGCTTCTCCATATGCGTACCCCCCTCTCTATTTCTCTATCTTTCCTTATGCTTTCCTCGCCTTTGCCTTTAATCTGGGGTGTCGTCACCGTTTTGTGCGAGTAACGTCCGTTTGCTGCTTATTCTTTTGTTTCTCGTCCCCACCGTCGTGTTCCCTCTGCATTCACTTCTGTCGGGATCATGATTGTTTACCTCCTTCTGTTTCTCTCCTTGCCCTCGACTGTCATTGTGTTTGCTCCTTTTCCCTTTCTTTATCTGGTGCCCTCTTTACATTGGGCTCCTCAAAGTAGAATATTCTTACTTCTCTATTTGCCGCTCCCCAGCGTCCACGCGCTCTTCTCTATTTGCCGCTCCCCAGCGTCCACGCGCTCTTCTCTCTTCTGAAGTTATTCCTCTGCTTTTTTTCATCCCTTTCCTTTTTAAGCTGTCGCCAAGGTTTTATCTTCCGCCTTCTAAACCCGTCGTAGTGTCAGTATCTTTGAAAATCTCCCCACTTTGCCGCATTTATTTTCCCCTAGTGCGCTGAGATCTTCCCTCTTCCTGGGAACGTGACGTGACTTCAAGTGTCGCTGCTTTATGATTCTTTTCTTACCCTAGAGGATTTTGGCTCGGTCAGATGCGGACGGAGCTCATGAGTTTGTGGAATATGGAATGACACTTTGAGCCTCGCTTGTCCGGTCCTTATGTCGCGCCCTCTGAGCTCTTGTCGGTGCAGTTACTTAAAGTGTTCTGTTCTTTCAGGATTGAATTTTCGTTTTTATTTCTGACAGTGCGTGTGTTCCTGATTGCCTGGCACATAAAAATTAATTCTGTGTTGACACAAGGCGCAGTGCTGAAAACAACTTAACCCGCAGAGGCTTCAGTGAGTTGCTTAGCGGTTGAAATCTTGCCTAACAAGAACATACGCACTTACCTGATCTCTTTCCAATAAAGGTTAACTTCAGAATCATGATGTGAGGCTGCAGAACCAATCAACGACCTTCTTCTTTGCTACAAAGTTTACTTAGAAGCGAAAAAAAAGCTAGCACAAATTTTAAGTGACGCTTTCGTGCTTTGTATATAGCAATAATGCCACAGTTTGCACTTTCAGAATAGCGGATGTACTTAACGCAGTCTTTGACTGTTAAGTTTTCAACTTCTACTTCATGACCGCCTATACGCATGAGAAGGTATTATGAATAACTCTGCCAAAACAGATGACTGCTTGAAGGCGCCTAAGGCACTAGCAATTGAACTAAGAATCGTTATACTCAGTACAGAGTAGAAGCATTGCAAAATATTCCGAAGCAGCACTAAGTATTCATAGTATGCAGATATACCACAGCACGACCCCAAGTAATCACAAGCTATTTTAGTGATGTGAACCACATATCAAGAAGACTTGTTTAACTTTTGATACCACTCTGCTATTCAAAATGACGTATGAGCCATAACATACGTTCCCAGTAATCTCCGATGGTCTTATGGAATCATATAGTATATGGGTTTTGTGTATTTCATTGGATGAAGATGTTTGTAGGTATGTAAGATTTTATTTAGAAGCCCATTTTCTTCTAAATAAACTACGCTGATTTGTATGCTGAAGAACCACGTGATTGATGAGTAAACACTGGAATTGGTGAGACCTGACAAGGACATCTAGTGCACAGCTCCAACTATCGGGAGTAACGTATTCAGCCATCACATTTCCCTCTGGGCGCAAACGTTGTCGTTCTCAGTGTCTCTAGAATCTCAATGCGCTAAATGAAAGAAATTTTGGATCGAAGCATTATCTTACATAAGGCAATGCGCTTCCTTCGTTGCTTGCTCTACTAAAAGACACAAAAATATTGATAGATTTTCCAGGTATATGACAGCGTACATATAGTTTTCTTTGTCTTACGCCAAGATTGCGTTGTCCTATCGTACACAAAGCAAAGTTCGCGTGCAAACAGCACAGCGCTATAGGAAGAAACGACAATCGTTCAAACTTCACGGGTTTATTGTACAAGTCGTGCAGATGCAATCTCTCAACAAGAGAGGAGGAACCTGGCTTACAGAAGCACCTCACATTTGTCACTGGGATCACGTTTCTTTCTTGACTGTCCATTAAGTCAAAGAGTTTTTCTGCGTCACATTCGCATGCTCTATTCTTGATCTTCTTTTTGAGCCTCTGGTTAACCGACCTCGTCGCACAATGGTCCAAGTGCCCAAGCAAACTTCGCGTACTCGTGGTTAAACTTGCAGTATAGTACTTCGCAACGATAGCGTAGTAGAGTACGGGTATCCCTTTAGCAGTTTTGATCTGATGAAGCTCGAGAGGAGTTTGAAGTTTCTTCTTCTTTTTGGGGTTTTACGTGCCAAAACCAGTTCTGATAGTTTGATGTTTCTAACAAATGAAAGAAAGGAATGGGGGTGTTTTCACCGGCTTCTAGATGCCGTTAACGCATGACGTCTTTGATACTGCAAAATGCAATGTTCGTCGGGAATATTGCGTTTGGAAGGATTTGCATGATTTCAGTATTCCAGTTTCTTGAGGTTCTCTTCAAGTTCTGGGCTACGTGAAAGGAAGTATCAGGAAGCGAAAAAAAAAAAAAAAATAAGAACGTGTTGGCTGCCTTGCTTTCAGTGTGTTCAGATAAGATACACCAGCTTTAGTAAAATATGGACCAGGTAAAGTCGCTTGTTGCACTAGATTTCCGCTCTATGTTTCCAAATGCCTAGGTAACTTCAACAACTTCAGTTTAGAGGGGATTTTCAGCATTTTAACGCGGATTGGCTATTTCTGGCAACGTTAGATTCTAGGGGGGGGGGGGGGGTGCAACGTTACGTCACTCGTGGGCACCAAATTTGACATCGAGCGTCTGACGCCAGCCACCGGACGCAGTTCATAAATTCTTCGTTGGCTGTTGGCCGCTCTTTCGTTCAATAAAGCCAAAGCTAATACTCTTTTGTATACATAAATACCGTCAAGCCGCCTCGATGACAAAGCATTTGATGAACGCTCTATTCTTTCTGACGCCCCCATAGACGCAACGGACGTACCCAGAACCCATTACGCGGGGAGGTGCTCAGAATTCTTCCAAGAAAGAACGCCGTTGTGTGGCGAAACCTTAACCGGTTTCATGTAGATGGCAAGAATCATCCGCTGTGCCCCCAAGGGCCAACTGCACCAAACATTACTGAACTACATAAGTCTTTACTCGCATGACAGTCGGTGACTGTACACTGGCGAAACCTTGCGCACAAACTAATCACTTGCCCATAAAACCGAGCAAGAATCATTTTACGTCCGTTATTTGCTGGCTTTGTTTACAGACTGGTGACACACTCGTGCTTCAGTTTTAATTAAATCACTGTTGATCACTTGTAGAGGTGGCTCTAGCAGCCTTAAAAGTAGCGCTCATGTGGTGGTCTCTAGACCAGTTGACGTTGCACCGAATTGAGCCACGCCACACGCGCACTGAGAATTCGGGCTGGCCAGCTATAAGGTGCGCGGTAAGACCTACAGGAATCGGCTCTTTCTATGAAGTCCTTTCAGATACGGGGCTAGCGTCTCTGTCGGCACCGGTTCAGACGGTTCTTTCAACACCAAAGCGCATTTATAACGCATGCAGCGACGTTGTGCCTGTTCCGAGTCCGGTTTTGAGTCACACATCACAGAAGAACCTGCGTTTCTGATGAAAGTCTCTTGACTTGCGACACGCGACGGTACACGAGTCGCCTTTTTTTTCCGGTACGCTTTCAGTGCGCAACAAAGTTGTGTGGGAAGGCATCTCGACACCTTTCTGTCGACGCCGCTGACTGTGCTTCAGAGCCAGGGAGGGTCTTGCCACCGTTCAATGTCACCAAGGAGATTGCAAGGTATAGTTCATAACAAGTCACTGTACACGGGCCATCTTTCAGTTCGGTATGTCCGCTGACAAAGCAGAGACAACGTAGGGGGGAGAACTGCTCGTTTTCACGTATCTCCCGCTCAGAGGACCTTGATCTCGACGTCTTCGTCGCTGTCTACGTCCACAGAGCGCCGGTCGTCGTCTTCGTCCCGCGAGGCCCTCATGAGGTGTTCGGCGAGGCTAGCGGCGGCGGTCACCGGTTGGTGGGGGTGAGCGCCGTGACCGTTGGTGGAGCCCGCGGCCGCGGTAGAGGAGGACACATCGCTCAGGTCTGGGTTCGGGTTGCTCTTCGTCGGCAGGGTCTGCTCTCGGGAGCCTCCGCTGGACAGCAGCTCGCGCTCCTTGGAGTTGCGCCACTTCATGCGCCTGTTCTGGAACCAGATCTTCACCTGAGAAAGAGTATAATGGAAGAGATTGGTTAAACAAAGTGCGACACAGAGAAAAAGCAGATTTAGCATAATGAAGACGTACTAGCACTGACGTATACCAGGGAAAGCGGGAGACAGCAACGCTGGTATGGATAGTAGTATATCCAGCTCCAAACACGGGCCAAAGAAACAAAACTAGACAAGACCGACCTTTTTCCGGTTTAAGCTGCTTGCTGAATTTTCCCAAGGAAAGAAATAGAAATGGTCAACAAAGTGTTGACACTAAAGAAGACAAGGTCGACGTACATTGCGGTTCAAATGTTTCGATGATTAAACGTTGATTATATATCTTTATGCCGTCTCTAACTGTCTATTTCTCATGTTAATCATTCAGTCATTTCGTATCTTATTCATACCGTATTTCAAGCGCAACTACGTCGACACTGTCTCCTTGAGCGTCGATACTTGGGTGACCCGTTTTTTTTTTCTGGAAGTGTCTACAAGATAGCCAGATCTCAGATACGCCACACCCGTGTGAAGTAGCAAACAAGACATATCCTTCAAAAGCATACAAACTCTCGGCATGCGGCGAGAGCGTGGGGCGTGCCGAAACATCCGGGATATCCCGCATGCGCGTGTAAGTTGGCGCATACGCGGCAAATGGCGCTAGTAGTAAAATATCACGCACTCTGCGGGTGTTTACGGCTAGTAATACTCCTTTTAGATGCGAAGCAGCTTATGGTCGGGCTGTGTCCATCCTTCCCTCCATACATCCGCCGTGCGGCGTCCACACCCGCACTGCGCATCCGCATCCTCCTCCCCCTCCTCTCCTTGTCTCATCTCCTCTCTGCATTCCTCCTCTCCTCTCCGACGCTCCTCTCCTCTTCGGATTGCGCAACGAATGGCAACACCTGCGGCTCCGCGCGCGATATTGCGAAACAGCTTACGTTAGAGGGGCGACGGTAGGCGCTGCATACTCCGCTGGGGGGCGCCACTGTAGCTCGCGGTATAACGACGCGCGCGCGCGTTCCGCTCCTCTCATTCTCCACCCGCAACGCCGCGATGAGTCCCACAGACAGCGCCAGCGTCAACGCCAGTGTCAGCGCCGTGGACAGCGTCGCGGAGAAGAGGGCTCGAGCCGCTGCCACGAAACGGCAGCGGTGACAGGCCGATCCCGAACTTCGGGCTCGCGAAGCCGGTAGCTACGTACCTCAACCTAACGGAAACTACGAACTGAAAACTAATGGGAACTTGAGTCGACCCCATAGCTGCTTCGCATACTACTCAGGGTTCCCCTACGGGAAGATGGTGTAATTTTATTGCGATAGCAATTATATGGACACTCAAAAGCAGATTTCTGCCGTCGGCGTCGTCGTCGCCGTCGCCGTGAGGTTCCGTATGACGTCAATGGAGATGAAATCGTCGCCGCGCGCCGAACGCTGTATGTGCGAGTGAAAGGGCGCGAGGGGCGCGCGCTTTCACGGGGAGTGAACGCACGGCGCAGAACAAACACGCGTTCTACGCCGTGCTCGCTTAAGGGCTGCAGAAGTAGGCGTCTCTTTCCTCCTTTCCAATCACCAGTATATGTAGAGCAAACGCGCCTTCTTCCGACGCGCGAGAGGGCGTGGGGGAGGGGGGTGGGAGGGAAGGGAGGCGACGTTTAGCTGCGGCACCAAGTGCCTATTTATATCAGAGGCTCCGGAAACTGTCACCAAGGCCGCACGCATTTTGAGTGAACGCGGGCAAAACGCCGACGGCATCGGCAACAGTTCTGCGTGTTGCCGGTGCTGCTGCATCTGCAAGTTTATACAGCTGATAAAGCTAATATCATTACTCCGTATAGCTCTCTACAAATTTGCTATCGCAATTGATGCTTCGCCTTTCAGGTGAAACTGCGACAACTTTTTTTGATTATATCCTTAGTTGCTGAGTATTGCTACGAGTTCTCGACATGGAGAGATATCATTTGATGCCATTTTCATGTTCATACGGCAATTACAAGTCACCTAACCAACCGTTTCTTTCTGGAAGTGATTACAAGATAGCCACATTGCAGATACGTCAAATCCGAATGAAGTAAATGAAGAAGACATTGTATTAAAAAAGTCAGTTCGTCGTACATCTAACATATAGTAACGCTACTTTGCTTAAGTCTATCCAAATGTCATCGTCTGGACCTGCAGAATAATGCAGGCGCAGTTCGATGCAGCCACAGCCGAATCAAGACAGCAGTTTCTTTCACTCTAATGACTTCATTTGCCTCTCGCTATTGAAGGCAGTGATTGATTGCACAGGGCGATTGATTGTACAGAGCTATGGGTGGTATGAGCGCGAGTCACGAGTGGTTTCAGATAGCCTTGAGGAGAAAGCCGCCACTCAGGCGAACCCCCCCCCCCCTCCCCCCTTAAGGGGTTAATTTAATTAGGGCGATCAATTCAAGACGATAGAACTTGACGTCCCCCGCTATTTTTCGGAAATACATTGCAGTTTAACTACATTTCCACATCACCCGCTCGGAAAAACGATGAATTTCACCCAAAGTGAGGCGCTAGGGCAACATTACTGGCAATAAGACTCGCTCTATTGCCCGCTGTATTGATTACAGAAGATATTCTGAGGTGCGCGCTTCCATAATAAATTTCAGAGAGTGACTGCTCTTGTTTTCCCCTCTTTTCTATCGATTCGATCATTTCTTGCCGCCAGCGTCGTTCAACTTTCCTATCACGACTACTACTGGATTGTTGGGCAACGCTGCTCTTCATGCTGTAATACAGAAACAAGGCACACAGGCGCGCGTGCACTCCCGCACACGCACGGAGCTCTGTGAATCGCGATGCCAAAAACATGGCGTACTGCTGAGCCTTACGACGAGGGTTCGATTCTCGGTTACAGTGGCCGCACTCCGATGGCGTCAGAAGACAAATAGGCTTGTCTACAGTGCACAATGTACGGTGCACATGAAAGAACCCCCAGGTGGTCGAAATTAATACAGAGCAACCCACCCTCCTCCTCAATGTGGCGTCGCTTATATCCTGAGAACTGCCGTGGGACGTTGAACGTCGTCACGATTCGAAAACGCGGTTACAAGATATCGGCCTAAAGGTCGGATGAGCGTGAGCTATAATGCAAGCACGCACGCCGCGTTCGTTGCGTAGGCACAAGTTAGGAACGGTGAACGAGTAAATATAGTCGGAGGAGAGAGGGTGAAAGCTAAGAGTAGGAGGAGGGGCAGGAGACACTCAAAGCCAGGCCCCGCGGCTGCAGCCGTCGTCATCATCCCCCTCCGGCGGCTGCCGCTGCGACGGCGTGTTCGCGGACCGCGCGAACTCGTTAATTAAGCGGACCTCCTTCCGAAATGAGCCTCCGCCGACGCCGTAATGCGCGCCTTTAGCGAATTAATATGTCGGAACGCAACGCGAAGCGCACAGACGCACGCGGTGGTGCTCCCGCGCGGACCCTCTCTCTCCTGCTAATCCCGCTCCCCCCCCCCCCCCCTTCTCCTCCTTCCCGTTCCGTCGTCGATGTGGCCTCCGGTCCCTTTCCTCTCGCGCCTCGTGCGGGAAGAAACCGCCCAGGCGTGGCGCGGGTGCGCAGCGGCGTTTTGCCGGCGAAAGCGCGCGCTCACACGCACGCAAGCAACGCCGTTCTGACGGCAATGTGGTGGCGACGGCAATTAGGCCGTCATCACGGCCACCCCCAAACCCTTCCCCACCGGCTTCCTTCCTTCGCGATCTCATTTCCACCCCGCTATTCCATCAACCCTTTCGAGTACACCAGCGACTATAAGCTGTGCGTTATGCCGCTATTTCCGGTTATAGTTTCTGGACTCTCGCGAAGGTTTCGCGCTCTTCGTTTCCACCCCGAGGGTTACTGAGTTGAAAAGAGGCTAAAAAAAGTAAGCCAAAAATTCGCCAATCAAAAAGTGACACAGTAAACCTAACCGTGAGCATTCCGTTAACCGTGATAACCCCATATAATTGTGGTTCAGGGGTATACTATGCAGGATGCCCCGAGTTTCTCGCTCGCCTGCGCTTGCTCGACTGTAATGAGTGAACGAAGATTGTGCGGAGCACGCGATAGCAGCAGACAATAAAGTCCCGTTTGTCAACACGAGTGCACTTTGCGCACACCGCTTCCTTGTTTCAAACACAGAAGACTGGGAAGTGTTACGCGCCAGCACCACTTATTGTTATCAGTGCTATATCACAATACTGTGACTGTCTCGCTGTCTATCTTGACACTCGGTGCAAGCCGCTTTCCGCGTCTTTCTGGAGCGCATAACGGGCGTGCCTCATCTGTCTATCCACCGTCGAATGCGAACAGTGAAGATACGTGGCGCATTCTCACGCGGGCCCTTTCTTTTCTTTTCAATACGCTAAGAGACAACATTATTTTTCTATAACTTACTTGCACAGGTAGTGCACTGGGTGGAACAATAAACAAATGAAAGAAGGCACCGACGGTTTGAACACGTGACTTCTCAGTTTTCGGCCGCCCATGAGGTAACGCCCAAGTGGCGATAAGCGAAGAATGAATCTGGTTAATCCAATGAAATTGGAGGCCTGCCGAGGGTCGAATTTTATGTCTTGACACCATTAACTCATTCATCTGAGGGCGTCGCCAGAGCTCACGGAGATCCCGAACTTTGACAAACTCGGGCCTTCCTGCATAGCATCCCAGGTCCTTTACTTTAACAGCCTAAGTACGATTTTCTGCTTACGGCATTTCGGTCAGAGTTCACAGAGAATATCTGAGCTCTTCTAAGAGTTCAGTTATGTATCCACCGGACATCCTCCAAGCAACAGTAAGTCCCTTTCACTCCAGGTAATATTTTTCAATGAGGAGAATAAAACAGAACCGTATATAATTCCAAGAAACTTATCCCGTCTCTCAAAGTCATTTCGCTTTGCTGCGAGCCATAGTAATCTTAAAACTGTGGCGAAGAAAACTGTATATGTATATGCGTGAATAAAGTTTACTACTCGCACAACGATCTCAGTATTGAACCGTGAGCACAGCAACGCAGGACAAAGGCAAGACGACCCACAGCGTCATGTGTGGGATCTCAATACATCGCGAATCGTGCACCGTTGGCTGTATGCCTTCGTCATAGTGCGACTTGGACCTTCAGCACTCCTGAAACAAAACTATCCATTACTATCGGCGGCCCGCACAGCTATGCAACGCGCTCTCGTTGTACTTTAGGGAAAGGGCCGACGGGATACACGTTAATTGACGCTTCCCTGCTGCCTTTTTGATGCCTACAGCCACCAGGAGATTCAGCTCAGGTTTGTCCCATTGAAACCACTAGGGCAAATGCACAAATGGGTCGGTATAATTTAAGAATTTATAGCTATTGCTTTTCATGTTTCATCATTGGTCCCAGAGCGGTGCTCCGAGCACGTTATTAATGAGATCGGCTTGACATGAACAGTGGAGGATAAGAAAGGAAAAAGATCGAGCCAAATGAATGCTCACGTTATACCGGAAGAAGATTTTTTTTTGCTGGGCTTGTTGGTGTTATACCGTTATATGTTATACGCTATACCGGCCACGGTCTCATTAGACAATCAACAAACAGTGCACAACAAGTTTTTTTTTTTTGCTGAAAGATCCTCAAATTATGGTGACTGCCTGAATGTACAATATATTTATAGATATAGCAAAAGAATCATCGATTTGAGGATTAGGAAACAAACTTCACTGATTAAGTTTCCAGCTGTGTAACTCCGCAACTAAAGCAAATTTCGAAACTTTGTGAACTCTCTCTGCCAGAACGCTGAAAGTTTAACAATCGCTTAGGGAACCACAACGTCCTCAAGAGAACATACTGGGAAGTCTGGAAACTGTTGGGAACATACTGGGAACTGCTGTTCGAAATAATTGAGCTAGGCAAATTAGAATCACTGGCACCCGGAGATTTTTGGTTGACACAATACACTACGGCGTACCCGTATAAAGAACCCCCTTGAAACCGTACAGGTGTGTCGCACACTCTCGTCACGAGGACAGTATTCTACATATACTGGCTTTTTTGTCCACTGCATTGCCGCAAACTGGTGCGTATGACGGTCCTCTCTGCTGCGTATGAGTAGATGTCCTGAACAGACGCGTATGTCTAGATGTCCGGAGGCAAGTCAGCGTCGACCTTCCGTGCCAGTGTCACGTTAGGGTTAGAAAAAGTCAACATTTAGATAAGTTTGGTGGTTCTCTGCGTTCTAGACTCCGTTGCGCAATGCCTACAAATGCGGAAGTGTCCCAGAACAAGCGGTAAAGCATTCAACAACACTCGAAACCTGTCACGAATTTCTGACGTCCTTCAGTAATTTCACTGAAGCCATCCGCGCAGACACTCATCATGACAAGAATTCAAGCCTTCTAGTTTCTGGAAGTGCTATAATTTCTATGACAACGTTCTCTGAAAAATGATGAATGCAATGGGGATAAGAGCCCCAAAATCAAGTACTGTCTTTATTACTGAATGCACTTGCGCAACTCGGATAAGTTAAAGCAAGCCTTTGAAAGCAACCAGTTTTCGCGCTTTCTTTTTCTATTTTTTTTTGTTATGTCAATAAATGATTTGTCGATTCAACTTTTCTGACCACACACCTATTTCTTCTCCGCAACGCGTAGCCGCATATCAGAAATGCAATGTATCCTTCGTTCTAACGCGTTGGCTTTTCCGCATGCCTCCGCTGACACGCCGCGAAGCATCCTCAAAAGGAACAGCGAAGAACGACCGCACGCTTTCCAAGGGCCGAGCTCCCAAAGCTCCTCATACCTAACCATGAATAATACATGCCGCGCCTCGGAGATAAAGCTTAAACACAAAACTCGCTCGCGCCGCCGCAGCCGCCACGTCTTCGAGAGCAACGCGCATTCGCTCCTTCGCGCGCGCGCACACACACGCACGCCAAATACAAGATCCCGATTCTCACGCCGCGACTGAGGGCGCCTTTTCCGAATTTCATATCGGAGTCAACTCGCCAAATAGCTCGGCGCCGCGTTTAGACGCCCTGAAAAAACAACAACAACAAAAAGCATGACGGCTTCGCAGTCACATCAGCGGCAGGCGCATTGCACATCGCGAAATCCAAAAAAAAAAAAAAAAAAAAAAAGGGCGACTTCCTTTATGAAGCGGACTACGAAAACGGCACGGCAAGAGTATAGTATGTGCGGTCGGTCCCTCTACCACTGGGCTCTTCTGCTTCGCAGCACGCTCTTGTTTTCGTTTATGCGCCACGTGCGTCTCCACTGCTGCTTTTCTTTGGCCCCCCTCCGTATGCAGGCAGAAACGCCGGGCCGAAGGAAGCTGCATCTAGCCGACGAGTACGCGGGCAGGAGAGACAGAGAGGTAGTGGGCGCAGCGTTTTCGTTTGCTCGGCTAACCGCGTAGTTATTTTTGCTTTTGCCTCTTCCAACGGGCGCCAGGTTCAAGACGCGAAGCTGCTCTCTCGCTCGGTTGGGTGTTTCCTGCGGGAGAGGCACACAGCCGCGAGGCGCTCCCGCTTGAATGCGCCCTCGTAAGCGACGTCGACGACGGCTGGCCCGAAGTCGTTGATTCGTTCCTCGCTCGCTTTGTCGGTCGCTCGCAAGCGGCGGCGCCGACAGTCAGCGCGCGTGTATATGACGCACTCAATGGAAGAGGGGGCATATGGGGGTGGCCGCGGCCGGGCGCCGGTTAGGGGGGCGACCGCCGGTGAATTATTCATGCAGCCGAGGCAATTCTCGCGATGCCGCCACTAGCTGACGCCGCGCCACGTTGAGCCGAACCGAGACGAGGCGTTAGCGCAACCCGAGCTACTACTGGGACGACTGTACGACGCCGGTGACGCCAGCCTTTCTCCCCTGAGTTCGCGCGCCAGCTACCCGAGAACACGAGGGGCCATGCCGCTGTCGTCAGGTTATTGGCTCTTTCTCGCCGGAATCCTTCTATTACCCGGCATACGCACACTGTTCCTTTACCGGTGGGCGCCGAGTGGCCCCCATCTTGCTTGCCTGCCTCGCTGTCTTGCAGGGTTCCTCGGTCATCGCATGCGAAAGAGCGCGCCACGTTGCTTGGAAGGAATAGGCAACACCGTGCATCTAAGCTTCTCGGCTCGATTGATACACGGTGGAATGTAAATTGACTTCTCCTCTCAGGGCGCTAGAGGAATCACTCGAAGAGCTGAGCTAATGAGCACCGCAGTAAGACAGATTTGGGGATGTAACTAATCAGTGCGATAGTTATTTGGCGCTCGGGTAAATCGAATAAACGCTTTGACGGGCAGTGCTATGACGGCTGTTCGGAGATGGTGTTTCTATATACGGAGGATTGTAGTAATATTGAAAAACAGCATTTTCTTAAATGATAGGATGGTTCCTTCGGAAACATGCCGTGTGTGGAGGCGAACATGGTGGGATGGGTGATAGGAGATAATTAGTCGCTAACAGAAATTCAATAATTAACTTTTACACGTTTAATTGCAGCGGGCTCATCGTAATTGGCCATTCTACCGGGCCCACCGCTGAAATTGAAAGTCTATAAGTTAATTATTTATTGTTGTTAAATAGCGACTAATTGTTCGTATTACCCCTCCTCCCATGGTTGCCATTGCCACCGATGGCATATCTCCGAAAGAACCGTGCTTTTATTTCAAAATGGTATAGGTATTATGGAGTTTGCGATAATTGTCTCTATTATACGTCCGGCAGTATTATTCTTTTTTTATCATCTCTATGCTTTATTGTCTGCCTTGCACCCTTGCTCGGCTTTAAGTACTGGGGTCATTTTCATTACATTAAATTGTCGTTAAACACAAACATTTAATCACTATAATGGTGCCTACTTTTTTTTCAGAAATCTCAACCGTCTGTCAGAAACAGACAAACAGAGAGAAAATAATTAAGAAAAATATACTAAGAAACGATACTTTATGCTGCCGTTTATAAATAGCATTCAACGCTTAACTACCCTTTCGCATACTCAGCGCGCTCTAGCGATATCAGCGGGAGACTCTCCCGAGTTAATTTTAAGATCATCTCCGCAGTTTTTTTTTTAGACGGAGGACAGCCTGTACCAGTGTCCTAGGATTGTCTTTTTCGACAAGGCAAGATTGTTCACACTGTCTAGCACTGTCGAGAGATTTCTTTTCTAGGCGCATTGTAGCGAGGGCACTCACACGTATACGGGGTTTTGCAATGTAGGAGGCAAAAGTAAGCTTAGCTAAAAAGTAAGCTTACCTAAAAGTGGGGTTGGCTGGTTTAATACTGCTGAAGGAAAGATCGGAGTACCTAGAGTGATAACTTCGAGAAGAGATACTTCAGAGGCACGCTCACCGCCATACACCTTCTATTAACTGGGAGTAACGTTAAGCACAAGGTCACGTGGCCTTTACAACCACATTTTGGATTACGCCCTGCGGTTGACCGCATACAATCAAGGCTCAGTGATAGACGTCAGAACAAGTACCGCTCTTTAGTGCAAAACAAATTTGGGGCGTTCCAGGAAGCAAGGTTTCATCGGCTGCTTGTGAAATGCGCCTAACGGTGGACCTTAAAGAAAAGTGCTGCATGCAAAATAAGTCTAGAATCCTAAACTACAATTTCTTTCATACATCGCGTAAAACGTTTTCGGAGCACTGCACCGTAACCCGCATTATTACTACCATCGAAACGCATTACGTACACGAACATGCAAATGAGTGGAACAGGAGCCTTAGGATCGCGATGGCGTTCGCATTATTCCAGTGAAATATGGAAATTAGGCCTCTTCGGAGCCGATATATAGTACAAACGCGAACGGAGAATACCGCTACCCATAGCACATTTATCGGCGTCATAATCATAAAGATAGGCTTTTGCATAACGAAAATGGTCCTTCCGATCGCGGCCACGTACTCCAAAAATGTGCCCCCTAGCGGAAACGCATTTGGCGCGGTAATATTGTCGAGATCACCGAGAAAATGCGCGGTGATATCGGCTCTTGGCCTTTCGAGCGTTTCGCCCGAAATGACGAGCATTCCTTCACGCTTCCGCGGGCAAGGCGGTTCTCGGGTGCTCCGAGAATATTCAAGGTGGAGTAGAGTGTTCAAATATGAAGCGGTAATATTTCTAGCATTCAGCGACGACTATAGCTGTGGTTTCATTGGGAGAGGCCTCAGTCATGAAGTGGACAAAATAGGCGGCTGCTGATGCTGCTGCTGCTGATGATGATGATAGCCCTGCACACTTACTTGGACGTTGGCCACAGCTGCGTGACCGCTTTTTGCCGCAGGACGTTCTTAACCTCAATAACCATCACCGGAAAGGCCGGTGCATGACGTCGGCGTGACGTACTAGGTAGGATCACGTGATGGAGGCTCACTGCGTCCCTCGCAGAGGGAGCACGCTGGGAACAAACATTTGTCTCAAAACTGCGCAGTTATTACGTTTCGCCACATTTAGTGTCTTTAATTATCACTTATTTGTCCCTCTATATAGACGTCTATAGACGTGTGGGGCTACATCAGCTGGAGGTATTCGTCTACATGAACATGACCAATGACAATTTACTATTCTGCTCTCTCAAGTCCAAGTTTGCGCTGTTAATCGCGTCATGGATCAACATGAACACAAACTAGCCCGGTCACATACCTTACTCTCACTAAAGACAGTTTAATCTTTCTCAAACAATGAAACGATAAGGAACTGCAATCAGCTCGGTGAGAGCCGGCAAATAATCGTGGCCTACTATTTATTTATTTATTATTTATTTATTTATTTATTTATTTATTTATTTATTTATTTATTTATTTATTTATTTAAAAATACCTTACAGGCCCAAAGGGCATTGAGTAAGGGGGGGGGGGGTTACTTAATACAATGAAAGCACACGCAAACTAGTATAGAACAGGGTTACAATGCAAGTGAACATCAAAACGCAACGCAACAGAGTAAATTGCAAAATGTAAAAGAAGTTTCCAACGCAAGTGAAGAAAAAAATATATATGCTGCACAACAGAATACATTTCCGAAATAAGCACTAAAAGAGCATTTGAGTGCAAGTGAAGAAAAAAAACTAACAAAAACGCAACACATCGCAAAATAAACAAAAGAACTTAAACGACGAGACCATGTTACAGCACTATTTAACAGAAAATATGTACCTCAAGCTTCTGGCGAAATGTGTTAAGGTTATTATCAGAGGCGATATGATCGGGGAAGATCATTCCACATGCGGATGGCTTGTGGAAGTGCGGATGTGTTAAAAGCGTTCGTATTGCCAAAGATGCGCGTGAAGCTGAGGTGATTATGTAGCGAACAGGATGTTTGAAAGATAAAGGCCCTTCTTTACTTGAAGTGTCACTATGACGGAGCCTTTCAGCGGGCCCTTTCCAGATGGTACTAAATCTGTGGATGGCTATCTTGATCCATGAACTCACGGTACCAGGTAACCGATTCTTTCTGATAAGATATTTCCCGAAATCTGGTACTCCCCGCCACCACCTCAGGCCGATGTCATGCGAGCTATAAGACTTTCCATGGGAGTTCGTGCACGAGTCAAGCTTGACTTGAAGGTTGTGATCGTGTTCTTTATTTCATATTTCTTTGATTCTTGATTTATTTTAAGATCCCCACCAATGACTCCTACCCTGCTTAGGCCATTGAGCCATCCTTGTTATTAAAGTTGATTATCTCTTTCAGTTAGTGCAACTCGCATTTGTATATGAGGTCTTTTTCTTTGCAGGCTAGGAAGGCTAGTTGCTTCAATTGTTTCTATTACCGCTTGAGTCAGTCCAAGGTTATGTGCATGCCACGAAACACGCTGCTTCAACCCTTTAGGAGACATCGTTGTAAAAAGGGAGAAATTCGGCTGAACGTCACATATTCACTTTGGCCTACGTAAATAAGGAATAAGAATGCTTTAATTCTCAGAAAAGCCCATATAAACTTAACCTCCTATCGGGTAGGCCTTAACGACTTGCGTACGTGGCTGGGTAGCAAAGAAACGCTTTCCTCAACCTATACTTAATTAAAGCATATATTTCTGACAAAATGTTGTAACAACTTGTGCAAACAATTAATCTGTGGCAAGCGTATTACTACAGTCAATACACATGTTACAAGCGACATTGTAGAAACTGATGAAATAGTATATGTACACATGGAGGCTGTAAACCACACAGATGCGATGAATAAAATAAATATTTTATGCCGATTTATTATGGGTAACTATGTCTTTATTTTACGACAGAGTTACAGTATATCTCCATGATCTCAGAAATTCTTGAATTTCTGTCATATGTACGATGAGAAAGCTCAATCTAAAGGTAACATTTTATTGCGGTATTGGCTGAGAAAAGTTTGCAGGCGATATCTGAGAAAGAAGCTTCAGCAAAAGATTTCGACGCAGACGCAAGGAATAGAAGAGGACGAGCACTGCTACCAGGGATGATAAGGCGCGAGTTTTCATTCCGGAAGTTAACGAACTCGCTAACACTATCGTGCATTGTGGTTACTTGGCACTCATATCCACGCCATATCCTCGAATGGAACGCGTTATAGGGCAGTGCCGATATTGAAATCGCTCTCGATTTCCAGGCACTAAATCTGTAAACTTCGTAATTAACCTCTTCACAAAG
Source organism: Dermacentor silvarum (assembly GCF_013339745.2). Lineage (NCBI taxonomy): Eukaryota > Metazoa > Arthropoda > Arachnida > Ixodida > Ixodidae > Dermacentor > Dermacentor silvarum. The sequence goes on from NC_051157.2 coordinate 86,761,569, forward strand.
CGTGAAAGATTTCGGAAACTAAACCTCGCGAAAGAAACCCCTCGCATCTCGAGCCTTTCCGCGCGAAGCCCCAAATAAGGGCGATGAAAGAAGGAGGCCCGCAATAATCGTCTTCAAGGGCCGGATTTCACCTCGAAGCAGCTGACGCCCCGCTTTCGCCTTGCGAAGCTTAACCAAGCGCGCTGTAATGAGTTCGGGAAGCGATCGAGAGAATGCGAGAGTCACGGCGATGATGAAGGCCTTCTTTCCACGGCCGGATCGCGCCGCGGAGTGACGTGGAGCGAACGCTCGAGTACGCTCGATCGCTCCCTTATTTCTAAAGAAATTCGGGCGCTTTTCATGTTTTAGTTGTGGATACGCGGCGAGCTATATAGTTGTTACGCGAGGCATATCAACGCGACGCAAGCTGTTGATGGCCGCAGTATACCGCATACACAGCGCTGCAAAATACCATAACGGGAAACGTCGATGGAGTCTCGCATCAAGAAGCTCGTGTCGCGGCTCGCTATATACACAGTATGCAGATAAGAAGAGCGCCGATATAAGCGTTTAATTCATGGCTCCCGCGGACGCGAAATGCTCGTCAGAGCGTACGTGAGGTTCGGGCGATGCAGCTATAGTACGTGCGCGTCGAAAGGTTGCAGCTGCTGCGACGATGGTTGGTTAGGTTTGGGCAAAGCACGATGATTGCATCGCGCCCGCATCGCTCGAGTCACTTTTATTTGTGATCGCTGGCCGGATGAAGGCATGCTTGGAAGACTCTACGCTGCGCGTAATGAAGCGTCCTTTATTTTTGTTTCTGCTATTTCGAGCCATTTTACTTGTTTGATGTCGGCTTGCACGCGCGAGAAAAAAAATGTTTTGCGGTGACTTGCGTCGGAAGTTGGTTGGCGTGGTGAAAGAGATCAGTTTCACTGTAGCGTGTCGTACCGAAACAACCCGCATGACGTCGAGCCACTTTTTAATCGTACATATTGCATCGACGTTCATATAGAAGACATATTTATCTATAGCCGCGTTTGTATTTACCCTTTCCAGTCGTGCTTTTCATATGTCATTCCAATTTGACGAAACAACATCTAACCTTTCCGCACTGGTAATAGAACTCCAGACACGCGCCGAAAATAAAAATTACTTATTGCATGCAAAATTATAAAATGAATAGAAGCGAGTGTTAAGGAAGTTGTGCCTTCTCGTGCCAATTTCTGCAATATAGTTATGTTTGAGCGATGTACATTCTGCACATGCATGTCGACAAAACGTGTGTAGGTTCCGGCTTCCAATGAAGTCACCGCAGCCGCAACCTTTAAGGTAATAAAACTTGGTGTACGTACTGTAACGTTCATGCAAACCCGCATCTGTATATAGAGGGTGCTTGGCATGCGACCCAAAAAACATTTCTTTAGACTCCAGCTTCTGATTACCTCGCGAAACGTTCGTATCCTGTGAAGCCATTTGGATATTTTAACGCTTGGGCATCAACGAAAGCAAACCACGTCACGCTTATACCATATCCTACATAATTTCGGTAAGTAGCATATAAGTGCTTCAGAATACACGATCACGTGCCCCTGTAGTTTAGCGGCTATGACGTCCTGATGCTTAGTAGGTGGTGGCGGGTTTGTTTTCGAACTGCGGTAGCCGCATTCCGATGGGGACTGAATGCACCGGAAGGTGCAAGAAGTGAGGCGATCACTGTTTAGAGTACAAGTCAAGATTACTCAAAAAGCACAGTGGTGTAACCTGTGCACGGCAGAAACATCTTATAGCAAGATATGCCAGAGTTCAAGTTTCAGGTATGAACAGAAATCGGTTGGAATTGGCTCAGTTGTAGCAAAGACAACAGTCTGCAGTAACATTTTATAGATAAATGAGCAAAATGAGAACATGGTGATAGCAGGAGCCAACGTTTCGACAAGTGAACTTGTCTTCTTCAAGGCCTTGAAGAAGACAAGTCCACTTGTCGAAACGTTGGCTCCTGCTCTCAACTTGTTCTCGTTTGCTCATCGTCTTGAATTTCCATCTCCCGCATTCCCCATGTTTTCCCTGGATTTTATCGATAAAGGTGTTTTAAATGAAGCCGTAGAGTGAAAAGGGAACACAGACAGACATGGGTGACCACTTTGCGTGGCCAAATGCTGATGGGCCAATGAACGTTCCCGGCATCGCATGGTCCTATAGTGAACAATGAACCGTTGCTACTGCACAAGCCAGCAGCTCAAACTATACAATACTCAAGCGATGTGATCCGAGTGATATAAGGAAACCAAGCATACAGTAGAGTGTTCCCTTAGGAATTCAACAATTGACTATTAGTAGCTTCATCACAGAATGAACTACGATACGTTCATCGATTCCGCTCGCGCACATGACAGGACTGCCTCTTGCGACGAACTTTATTCACTCCCGCGGGAGCGGTTTCGGTGACGCCGCATTTAGCGAAACAATTTGGCGCTAATTAGAGGCCGCGCCTTGCACAGTTTGTCGCTCAACAGAATTTCAGCTCTTACGCCACCCTGCAGACAAGGCGCGCAAAATTTCCGCCTGCCAGCTAAGTGGCCGCTAACGCGTGCCAGGAGCAAACGCCTCGACGTAAAAATCGTGCAACCGAGGGCACTTAATCATCATTACACATCGGTGATAAATATGAAATGATCGCCATTAGAAGGTGATATTTTCCGAGATGCTAAAGAGAGAAAGGAAGAGAATAAAGGGTCTGTAATCGAGCTCACAGCTGAGGTAACATTAGCGCGTCTCATTTCGCGGGCTATACCTTCCATTCTTTCTTTCTTTATTGCTTTCGCGGGTTCATATCGCTGTAATGATGACGGCTTGTTCAGACCGGCCGTGCTATAAATGCCAGTTTGCGTGCATGCTGCAACAGCGCGCTCGAGGGTGCATGCGTGCGAAAGGTCAAAGCGTGCTCCCAACCACGTTGCGTCACCCTGTATACGTGCAGTCAGTGTGCTTCGGGGTATACTTTATCGCGCCTTCGAATCTCGCAGCGAGGTATCTCGAAACCTCCTTTTGGAAACCTGTTGGGCCCATTTAGGTCGTCGCGTCCAGCCACAACTACAGTGCCTGAGCCCACTATTCATCTAACGGTTAGGAATCTGTTGAGATAGCGTTTAATAAAGGATGATAGAAGAAGACAGCGTCAAATCAACTGACTGTTAACTTGGTTTACAAGTGTGGCTACTCACATTACCGCTACGAAAAAAAAATGCTCTCAGCCCCAGTCTTTTAGTTATGATAGCACGAGGCCAGCAGCGAAGTTATTCCGCGTGTTCCTTACATCGAAATGACTATACAATTCACTATGCATGTGTCAGATACGGCCAACGCCTAACAAACGGCGTCCGCATCGTCTCTCATTTTCCGCTACACAGAACGGCTGGACAGTGATGACTTCAAGAAACTAGCACGTGTTTTAGAACGATAACCTCGGGAAAAATTCAAATAACACTCAGCGCATAAGCAATGACCAATGTATGCTCAGAATTCGGAAGGTACGCCCATAACACATTAAAAAGAATATGCGCACTTTGTTCATACGCTGCTAGGTGTGATCGAACGATTCCCGGAACTACGGTGCCTTGCCTGAAAGAAGAGTGATATACGCTGCTCCGCCGCGTACCTCTGTAAAGGCAGGTAAAACATAGAACGAAAAGACATTACTTTTTCAGGAAAGTGAGTTTATTCATGAAAACTGTTATAGAAAACGGTGCTCAAAAAGATCGAGAGCCTGCCCAAACGAGCATTCATTGGACGCCACGGTTATAAGCCAAGAGAGTAATTAAGAACTCTAGGTTTTGATGCCCGTTAAAGATCCAATAAAATATGCATTTTGCTCGCAGTAAAGCAACTATAAGCTCAAGATCTACATGTTTCGAAGAGTGTTGCCGGCGGTGGTTTGTCACTTGTAATTACGAGGATGGCTATAACAGTGAACGAGCCCGCGCAAGGAAACGCCTGGCACCGAGATGATATTACGCACGACAGACGGATGATTTAGATCATTAAAAATAACACAGAAGAAAAGAAATAGCGATGCTTCCGGTGATCCGACCAGCGTTGCCCTAGTGAAAGAAAGAGAATATCAACAAAATCTCGAGCAAAACGCGTACACGGCGACATTATCCTCAGGACAAATACGTGCTTCTTCGCGCGTAGTACAGTAGGCTCTCGGTAAACACATTTTTCTCAACTGGTTTCGCGCGCAGTCAAAAACGACCGACACGATTCTCCCTTGATGCAGTGCGCGAGATTTCGAGGGTAGTATACAGCGATGGTCAGGCGAGATGGAGCGCGTTGCTCAATAAGGGGGCGACGTAAATATAATCGGTTGGGGCAACGTGACGCAAGAAAATTAAGCTGCATACGTGCAGAGTGCGGTCGAGCTTTTATGGCCTTTTCAGGAAGGCGTTACCCACCTTCAGGTTTAACGTTTCAAGCTATACTCAGCGGCGTATATATAGCTATATACGAGGCGGACGTGATGCCCGAGGATAGCGAAAGAAGTTATACGCGCCGGGGAAATGTATATCTATCAGCTGGAATAGCCAGAACGAGATACGGCAGCGAAGAAACAAGCTATACACCTATAGTCGCTGCTGACGTGCGGAGCGCGTGAGTAGTGTGCTCGCTTGCGTGTACACGGCGAAAATGGAGAGGTGATGAGGCGTTCCCGAGCGTGTAAGATTTCAACCGACGAGAGAAATATATGGCAGTGGGCGTGCACCGGCGGTGCTGGGAACGAGAGAAGAGCTGTAAGGGCGGGAAGGAAAAGAAGGCCTTCGCGCCGGGCCTGACCGACCGGCTGGCGTTTCGTGTATATATCTACAAGGCGGCGGGTAATTAAAAGCGCGCAGCGTTTAAGGCACGTCGATGATCGGCGACTCTTGGTGGTAGAGAAGAATTGGAAAAAAAAGAAAGAAAGAAGAAAAAGAAATACTGATACTTGCATACATGTACTATATATCGCCTTAGACACGCCAATTCGTTACAGCTTGCGCCTTTCCAGCGGCACACTTCGGTGCGCGATTGCGAAGTGCCCCGAGCGCTCGTCTTTATTACCATTCATCTGAGTGTTCGTTATACGGGGGTGTTCGTTGTAAGCGCAAACTTGCATGCATGGTGATCCGGGGTATGGCTCAGGTATGCGGGGGGCTCTATAAATAACGACAAGGGCGGATTGGATAAGAAGGCAACGTGTGGAGAACCGGAGCTCCCGCGAGCGCGCGCACGAGGCATCTCTTTACGTGTAGAAGTATATAGCTCGGGCGGTGAAAATCAGTACGGCTTTATTTACGACTACGGCCGAGGAGTAACAGATAAAACAAGAGTCGAATGGAAATGGGTGTTGCTTTCCGAGCGAGGAGAATAGGGTAAGCAGGCAGGAAGGATAGGATCTCACAGGCGGAATTTTTTTCGGGGCTCCAGGTTAATGCATTAATGCTTATTGGCGCGAGCTAAATCACGGCGAAGTCCCTTTCTCTTTTCATTTTTGACGCGAGGCTCTCTGATGGCTCTATCGGAGCGTGCTATGGTTTGCATGCATTATGCGCCGCGCAGGCCTGCGCGTCGCTTGTTTTTGTTGTTGTTTGCCACTGAGTCTCGAGAGCGACCGAGTGAGCGGGCTAACGGGCGTGTTACGATGCAACGAACGGATAGGGTATGCGCGCAATCCCTACAGCCACCAATAAAAGACCGCGCACGCACGAACACGCGTCGATCGATGATCGGACGCCTTCGGCGCGTGCGCGAGTGTCTGTGTGTGCGGGCGCACGCAAGTGGAGGTATTTCATAATGTTAAATGGTGGCAACGAGCCATAAACTCGTGTAATCGGACGCGGCTGTAAGCGCCGCGCTACAGCGCGATGCGGCCGCGAAAGGGTGCTGGCATGGGAGTGGGTGATGGGATTTGTTTTGTTCTTCGGTTTTAGCTGTCAGCGCCAGAGTGTGCCAGTGCGTGATGCGCCAGGCCTCCAAATGAGCACCACGGTGTTAGCCAAAAAGGTTAATCGCTTTGTGCGTTTCACGACATGAGCTTACCGAGTTTAGGCCGAGATGCTGATGAAGCCTCTTAAGCCGAAGGTGACCCGCAGTATAGACGACGGGCGGACACTTGTGATCAGAAAGGTACTCTGTTTCTGTGGCATGCAGTGAGTCTAGTACTTATGTAGTACTCAAGAGTGGTATACTTCCGTATTAGCACCGAGCTTGCCAAAAAGCTAGAGTTTGGGTTTTGAGAGTTCCATTTGAGAGGCCGTTTTCTCTCTCATTGTGAACTTTACCTATCCTTGCCAATCACGAACCAGTTGATTGCAATGACTTCTAAGCCGCACACAATTCATCCGAGCAATCACTTTTTCTTTTTCGAGCCACCGAGCGTTACATGTCAAAATTTTTAGGTGAGACGACAACAATGGTTTCAAATATATGCAAGCATTAAAAGAAAAAGGAACAACACATGAATAGATCACACTGAATGACTGCACACAACGACTGTCAAAACGCTGGCAGCAAGCCCATACGCTGCAGCGGGCGAAGGTACGTGCGGTCTATCGCTTCAACAGAAACTGAGCGGCGAATGCACAGTGCATAAAGGTCAGAGCCGTGTCGAGATAAGAGACGGTGCGGGCGAGCGACGAGCGCGGTTGTTGGCAAAGTAAAAGTGCCCCCCCCCCCCCCCCCCGCGAGCGACGAGCGCGGTTGTTGGCAAAGTAGAAGTGCCCCCCCCCCCCCCCTCCCCCCCGCTCCCTCCGGCGCTGGCTTCCCGCTTCCTTGCTTGCGCGTGGGAGATTGAGTGCGTTCGCTCTCCGTGATAGCGCGCGTCCCCGCACGCTTCCGCTCGGGCATACGGCGCGCGGCGAAGATTTTATCTATACGGAACCTCACGGCGACGGCGACAGCAGAAATCCGGTTGAAGTGTCCATATAATTGCTATCGCAATAAAAGGAAACAAGCAAGCAAGTAAACGAACGAGAAAACGGCAATGAACTTGTGCCTCGTCATACAAGCACACGCGCGCCCACACGAGCGGGCTTTCCCCCAGAGCGCCTCTTACTGCAGAGAAGACAGCTGTGACGAATGTTTCTTTAAGTTACTCACGGGCAAGCAAGCAAAAATGACTTTTGCAAAACAAATGAATTCGCAAGTGCAAGAAGGACAGATGTTTTCTATTATTCAGCCAAATGTCACACCACGCATCTTTATGTGCGAATCCTATGCTAGCACTACTGCCTTCCACGGCTTTAAAGGAGGCGCTCATTTCGAGAAGTTCCTGTACTTATTAATAGAGAGAACGACAAGGAAACGCGGTACACACGTCGACGGGCGAAGGACCCAAAGTTATAGGCGAATGTCTTCGCTCCCGTGAATCTTGGAAGCTTCGGCCTACGTTGTGCGATCGAGAGCTGCGCGGAGGCGTGTGTACTCGGCAAGTGCGTGCTCACGTACGGCGGTGCTCGAAGCTGCTACCAAGCTCGTTGCGTGCGACGCTGTAGTCGGAGCGGGGAGAGGCAATTAAGCGAAACGCGAGAACTAATAAATAGTCCTCCCGGAACACCGCGCCGCCACAGCCGTCGATCTCCCAACGGCATCAGTGACGCCCCGCAATAAAGACGTTAATGGCGATTCGCAGGATTCATCCCTGGCTCACCTTTTCCTTTCTCTCTCTCTATCTCTCTCTTTCTTTTTCTTACACTTAATTCCATTCTCTTGTAACCTTTACCGCACTCGCCCGCACACACTGCACCCCTCGCGCTTACCCCCCCCCCCCCCCCCCCTGCTCCAAAAACTTTGTGGGCCATGCATGTCGAACTTCACTGCCTTTCTTTCTTTTCTTTTTTTTTCTTTTTGTAAAGTCACTGCTTTTTTGGTCAGCTGCACCGTATGCCAACTGGATATACGCGAAAGCGAAGTGGGAGAAAATCCCCCTGTGTGGTGCGCACGCAAGAGCTTCTGCAGGCACGCGAGCACGTGACCGAGATGAGAAATAAAGCGGGCAGAAAGAACGAAGGGAGGGGGGAAGGACTGTTGCAAAGGCGGTCGGCTTAGAATGCCCTTAAAACAAAGACAAAGCTATCTTAGGTACGAGGAGCGTGAGGGGGAAAAAGCCAATTAGCATGAAAAGCAAAAGTAGAAAAGAACACGCAAAAAGAAGGTACTGCGGCATAACAAGCGTGAACAAGAGGAGCCAGCTGAAGGAAGAAAGAAATAGTCTATAAAGACCACTCCGAAGAACGGGGAGGGGGTGGGAGGGTGGAACGAGTGATGGCAAGATTGTCCTTCGACTGCTTAAAAACCACGCCCCGACTTTGTTTCCAGTTGTCGCGTTTTTAATTAAGCCTGCTCTCTCCGGAACGGCGCATTAGCGAGGGGACAGACAGGGCGGAAGGAAGGGAGAGTTGATATGGGGCACGGGACGGGCTCTCTTCTCAGGGTCACGCACCCTGTCTCGATCGAAGCTCCCCTCTTCGTTGTTCGGGTGGAGAGCGCTGAATTGAGACATCCGAAAGGCGGGGAGACAAAGGAACGAGCTGACGCACTGTGCTTTGAGGGCTGTCACGACCAAATAGCGTTTTCTTTTTTTCATTTTATTCTCACTTATTAATTTCTACAGGCTTCGAACACGAAAATCGGGGAGGTCTGGAAATCGCTTGTGTCCAGGTGATCGGAAACATTATACCGGTAATTACCGGTCTTTTATAGTGTAAACCATGAACACTGGTGTGGAGTAAGGTGTCCGCGGCCGAGAAATAGCAATTGACGCCGCACTTTGACAGGTTTCGCAAGACTCGATTCTTCCCAGAGCGGCGACCTTATCACGCGTCACAGGCTCACGCATCACCAACTCCTTGACACATTGGGCAGGCGTTTATGGATTCTGCTGTCAATTCCACACGATGTCGTGACCACTGGGCGCTCTCCACCTTGAGACATAAAGTATAACGCGATCTTCGTGATCCGGTTGATGCGATATCCTCGTTTATACGCTTGGGATGGATAGATAACACTGAAACCATCCTTATGTGTAACGCTTACTATTTATTTTTGCACCAGTTATTACATTCCTAGATAACATGCATCCCCAGCGATTACATTGAACACCTTGCAAGACATTTTGGTCGATTAGTACTTTAAGGATTCATCTCACTAGCGCGATAGAAACGGGAAACAAAGAGGAGACACACTGACAGAGCACCAGCGGGCCCAGCGTCAGCACTGGTGGCGCAAAAAGCAGGGCACGAACAGGTGCATTCAGGCCCACGTGGCGGATTTCACGCAGCGGTATACATCTTCGGTAACACCTTCTGTAACACCTTCGGTAACATCTTCGGTAACACCTTCGGGCACTGGGTCCCCGGATCCACCACACCGCCGGAGCGTAGATAGCATTGATCATGGCATGAAGAAACAAAACAGCATTTGAACTTCCCTCACTGAATCCTGCGTTACGTATATGATTTCCGTGATGCAGTTCATCAGGAGTCTTAAGACCTCGAGTTCTTCCTATTCATATTGTCATGGAAAAGCATACGCCGTGATGCAGTTCATCAGGCGTCGTAAGGCCTCGAGTTCTTCCTATTTATCTTGTCATGAAAAAGCATACGTCGACAATTAAAATCACGTTAAGAAAGATATACAGTTGGAACCAACTCGCAGCTGGAAGCTCCGAAGGAAATTACTTAGAAAGCAAGAAAGTCTTGCTTTGAACCTTGAAACTTCGGAACCTCGCACAGCATTGCATGCAGTGGATGCCAACTTTCCCTTTTATGCAACTTCCCCAACCTTGAGAATGAAAAAGAATATCGTTCCTTGTAATGCTGTATTTATACTACAAAAGTTACGTCTTAGGCGTTTTGTTTCTCTCTGGACGTCTACAGCATCAGCGGGGACTAATGCTGTATATGGAGTGAGAGGGTGATCATATCAGATTGTGTTCGTGAAAGACGTAGCCACCACTCTTGCGAGGCAACAACCTTGCTTCTCGTATCCGAATAGATGGAAATCAACGCGCAAATCACATGTTCACATGACTGAATACCTCGTCGGACCATAACCTCATTGAATAGATTCCGATCGTAAATGGCAAGTTATCACTGCAGCTCCCGTGGACCCCTAGCGGTCCGCGGACAGTAGTTTGAGAACTGCGCCCCTTATATACAGCGAAAAAATATGTTTAGAACAGTACGATTTGTTTTAAAATATACTTCTCTGGGCAGAGGCTTTTATTTTTATTAATTTATGCCTCACTATAACAAATGTTAGTACACTACATGAAGTGCACCGGTTTAAGAGACCACTGTGCATCGCCCCACGTGTACTCATTCTGTCACTCTTTTTCTCTTTCTCTTCCCCCTTTCCCTTACCCCTAGTGTAGGGTAGCAAACCGGACGCTCGTCTGGTTGACCTCCCTGCCTTCTCTGTTTTTGCACGGAGTCAGCGCTTCAAAACTATGCATGTTGGTGTACATCCATGATTGTAACAAAAATCGCAACTGATAGAATAGAAAAAAAACAGTGATTAAAAAGATGAAGAAAGGAAACGGACAACAAGCGCTGAAAAGTAAGCGGCATTTGTGTTGTTCACTGCTTTCTTCTTTCCGCTTGTTCTTACGCTGATTTCGACGCAAGCGCATGCGCCTGAAATTCCTCGGAGCTTTGTAATTCGTCATTCCGTTGTATACAATAACCGCCGACAGAGCGCCAGATGCACTCGTAGTGGCGGCGTTAAGTGGTCCGGCTGGCGTGTTCGCGACATCGATGGCCCCCCATTTAGGAACCGTTCGACACGCATAAAGCGACGCACGAAGGAAAGAAAACGACGTGAGAGGCAACGCCACAGTCAGGCTTCAGATGGCGCATAAATAAGCCCGGAAGGAAAAAAAAAAGAAAATACGATGAAGATAGAACTACAGTATATAGTATGCAGATCGCTATGCAGCTGCGGAACAAACGCCCTCTGGGCGTGATCATGCTCTTGTCCGGACAGGGTCGTCTCGACCAGATGAAGAAGCTGTAAAAATTCTTAAGGGGGCGAGAAATGAGTACAAGAGTGAGGAAGCGGGCCATAAACAACTACATTAATAACAAGCCCGAGCGGTGAGGAGGAGGAGGAGGAGGCGGCTTCAAGAAAGGACCAGGACGATAGATTAAGACGCGCCAAGAGTGATCGGAACACAAGACGGCGGGGCGACCCACTGGCTAGATATACACTATACTGTCTCGGCCGTGCGTGCGAACGCGCGTGCACGCGCTGTATATATATATACACATAGATGGATGTGTGCGCGCCGCAGCAACCCCTCCCCTCCCCCTTCCCCTCTACCTCCTTACGGATGGATGCTCCCTCGTTAATGCGTCGAGCCGCCGCCGCTGCGCGCAGCCCTGTTCTCTGTGGCGCTGCCTGCTGCTGCTGTTGCGCCGTATAGAGAAACAACGGAGCCGCCGTCGCCGTGCGACGAGTAGGCTGCAGCGGCGGCCGCCGCGAAAGTGGGCGGTTTTCGCCGCCGCCCCCGTGAAGCGACGGATGGCCTTATCGCGGATATTTATGGGCTTCTCGGGGGCATCTGTAACGCCGCCGCAGCGGACCGAGGGGTGTGGATCGAGAGGGCTCGGGGCAAGCAGCGCTTCGCCGCGGCAGGTTTTCGGTTATATAGTGTCGTTGAGGAGGAGGAAGGCGATCGTGCGCGGCCAAGCCCCCTTTCCCCTTCCCCCCCAACACCACCACCTCCACGCCTGCCTGCTTACTTCCCTCTTGGTCCGCAAGCACGCAGCAGCAGCAGTTCTTGCGGCAGCCTATAGCGTTTGCAGTGCCTTCCTTCCTCGTGAAGGCGACGTGGTCTTGCGCGCTCTGGTACTTCGTTCGCGCTCCATCTTTCTTTCGGGGGTGTTTTTTCTTCTTTGTCTTCTGAGCTTGAGGAACGGGAAGCGCTCGGAGTACGGTGAGATACGAGGGGCTATCGTACGGGGCGCCTCGCGTTGCCTATGTTTTTTTGTGCATTGCTCAGAGCGTGTAGTGCAGCCTCAGCGGAAACAGGGCGGAAGGTGTAAAAAGAAAAGAAGCCAGGAAGACAAAGCAAAGAAGGATGAGCGAAAGGGGTCGGCCATCTTTCTCTCTCTCTCTCTCTGACGCGTACTCGCGCGCGACCGAGCTTTTCGGCATGAATTATGGCGGAGGTGTTACCCGACTTTAATGTCTTCATCGAGCGCCCGGGTTATGTATAGCCGGGGCGTCTGAGAACTCCGAGATTATACACCGTCCGCGCACATGCGCCTGGCCGGCGAGCATACACGTCATTGTTGTTTTCAATCTCCCGCAACCATCGGTAAGTGTGTAGTGCATAGCAGCACAATTTTACAGTGCATCATCTCCCCCCCCCCCCCCCCTCCCCCCTCTACGTTTTCTGTGTCATGCGCGAGAGATGCGACTAGTGCATATGTTGCCTATGCTAGTTACATGGCCCAATTTTCTTTCTGTAGCCAGTTTTTATTAGGCACGCAGCTCCTGCTCTTAACACTCTCCGCTTATTTTAGTCATCTGAAAACAGCAGCAAGCTCGTTCTTCTCTCTCTCTTTCATTTTACGCCTCACTTCAGCTACCTTTGTTTCTTTCTGACGTCTTCATTACGTTTTACCTCCCCTGCCTCCCATACACATTTATCTATCCTTTAGTGCATCGTATGCCTCCTCCCGGCGCATCCGCACCCACCTGTGATGTGCGCCGATGCCTGCCGGTGTCGGGCGCAGGCACGCCATCTATCGCGAGAGACGCGAGCTGCCCCACCCACCGCGGAATAGAGTTACATCGGCCGGGCAGATGCGGCGCGCGCGCACGCCGAGATCATGCCTGCCGTGCACGATGACCATCATCGCCATCATCGTCCCTAGCGGCGCGGTGGCGAGCTGGAGAACAAGGTGGGAGTGTGCGTGCAGCACCGCTCGGAAGAAGGCGGGCGGCCGAGGCGTAATAAAATGCGCCCCCACCCGACTCCCGTGCTTGGCGGCGGTGTGAGCCTTACACAGCTCGCTTCCATGCAATGAACGGCATGCATAGTACGTGGCCCTTGCCTTGAACTTCCGTGCGTGGTGGCGGCGGTGGTGTGGTTGCCGTGTGGGAGTCGTGCGCGAGCTCTCGTTTCACGCCGCTTAGGGTCCGCCACCGCCTTGCGAGCGACTTCGCGTGCTGCTTGTACAGAGAGCTTGCTGGCGAGCTCGCCAGTGTAGAGAGGAGAGAGCAGGCATTTTACGCGCCCGCCCAGCCTCGGTGATCGCATGCGTGAGGAGCAGATGGTGGCCGAAGCGGATACGCGAGCTTCGCGTGGTTTGTTTCGGAGAGAGTATACGAAGGCATGAATATTGCGGCGAAGGAAGCTAATGAAAAGGTGGCGATGCAAAGAGATTGGGCTGCAGTTAGGCGTAAAGACCGCAAAGCGCCTGAACAAGTTGGGCATAGAATTCGATGGTACATGTGAAAGTTGTGAGACTGTCAGATTCGTCGGGCTGTGCAGGGACAAATTTGTCGAGGATTAAAAAATAATGGCACTCTTCCCAACAAAGGGGTGATTAGTTTACTAGCAAAATGTAAGTACACTCTAATAAAGTATGGCCAGGTCTCACGAAACCATTCGTGAGGGACATTGGTTTTTAAGAGGACTCGCCGTCCTACTCAAGGCGGACAAGTAGATGAGGAAACCATTTGATGGCACCACACGCTATCAAGCAGTCTGCCCACATCTGTCATGCGTGCTGCCACGTCATGTTACGGGTTGAGAAGAACTGGTGCATTGAAAGACGAATACGACGATCGGTGAGTGAGAAGAAAGAAACAGGAGCAGGACAACGTAATGCACATGATAGCGACAGTGCAAATCCATTAAAGACATTCTCCTAGTGTCTGAAGCCTTTCATCGCGACAATATTGGTAAACGTGCGGGATTCTCATGCCATCGGCAGCAATGACGCATAGAAGATTCTGGCAGTAGCCAATTGCGCTGCGAGTAAAAAGTCTACGCGGGCATCTCTGCTGGACTGGACGACATTCGGGTAGCTGCGTGCAACCGTGTACGCCATACGTACAACACACTGGGAATTCATAAAACGCAACTCTGATTATAGACAATTTTATAGACGATTCAATCGATAGGAGCCGCATCTCGTGCCTTGTTACACGAATAATTTTTCAATTTCCTGCGCACTGAAATTAAATCGACATGATCGCGCAACCGAACGCATCTGTACAACCGTTTTCATGCATACAAACCTCCAGTAGTAAGGTGTATGTTATTACATACAGAAAATGACAGCACTAACAGCCCAAGATGGCGGCACTCCAACGCTTCCGTCAAATAGTCTAATACAGCGCGCTCGCGCAGAAAGCAGCTCACCTGGGAGTCCTTGAGGCCCAGCTTCTCGGCGAGCTTCTTGCGGTCCGGCTTGCTGATGTACTTCTGTATTTGGAAGCGTTTCTCGAGCCCTTGCCTCTGCGCGTCCGAGAAGACGGCCCGCCGCATCATTCCGCGCCTGGGTTTGCCCCTCGCCGTTGCAGCCCACGGGAAGGTGGCCGGCAACGGGAAGCCATGGTGCAGGGGGCCGCCGGCTCCGGTGCCCGGGGGTCCACCGGGACCTCCCGCCCCTCCTTGAAGAGGACTCCGGCCGGGGCCGAGACCGAACTGTTCGCCGCCGCTCAGGCCAGCGGGGCCGAGACCTGCGGGATGAAACAAAAAAGGAAGAAAGAAAAAAGAAGATTCAACCGTTGATTTCAATCCTGACATCGACAAATCACAAGCGTTCACAGTTGGAACTGAGACAAACAATTTACGTAGCGCAAACTTGGGCTGGTGTAAAAAGGTTATTTCGCTGTCGAGGAGTTTGTTTTCAAGAACGATCTTCAGAGAACAGCTGGCTTAGCGATTGTTCGAGCTGAAAGGCACTATTCGCTGAACAAGGACAGCATACAGGAACCGTTCACGCAGGCGCGCCTTCCGCCTTTCTCGATGCTTAACGGTTAGTGAGCACACCCATCGTAAAATGAGTTGACTAAAGAACGTGCGCAACATAACCTCTCCTCCCCCTTAAGCAGTATTCCGTAATGAATCTGGGATTATTAAGTGTCAATGACGTGTAAGGCGCACGTGATGACGTATTGGTGAGGTTGCTCACCGATAGTGCTTATTATCCGTATAGGTGATAAATTATTCTGGTGCGAACCTTGTACTGCAGCGAGATTAGCTCAGGAAACGGTCGTTGTTTTACGAAAGGCTTTTGCTTCAGTTGCGAAAGATTAGTCGTTGGAATTTATTGTAGCTCACCCGGTAGTTACGGGAGTACGTCAAACATACTCACTCTGTTTTTTTTCTTTTTTTTTTTACAGATACGTCAGAAAAACCCGGGGCCGAATTCACGAAGCTTCTCGTACGTGAGAGCTGTTATTTGTCATTGGCTATGGCGATATTCGCTAAAGTATGAACACGATCACGATTGGCTGGGATCTGCTCTTACGAACATTCTGTGACTACGGGTTCTGGGTCCGAATTCACATAGCTTCCCGTTCGTAAGTGCTCTTCGCTATTGACTGACTTCCTTCGCTATTGATTCGTCTAGCCTCATGATTGACTGGAATTTTGTCTTACGAACAATACTTGCATAGGAGCTTCTTTCGAATACAGGCCCTGATTTTTTTCTGGATGACCGCGACGGGCGGGACGAGTTTATTTCTGAAGAGAGATCATGGCACGTATGTGCTTAAATTTTACAGTGTTATACTTTGAAAACATCCGGCTATGTAAGACTGAAATAGCAATAACGATAAATTTGTGCACTCGCTAGATCGAGATGTCATATAACCTTTTTGCAGCACGCACTAGACAAGGACGGAGACAGAGGAACACACACACGGACGCTATACGGTATAGCGTTTCTGTCTCCGTCCTTGTGCAAATGAAACGGACGAAGCCCAATCAAGAGCCGATGCCATTTACGTCCCAGCATAACCCCGTTTTCCCTCCACCTCAACACCTCTCACCATCACCCCAACACCCATAGTAGCCCCAAACAGAGGGGCCGTAATAAATGTATCTCTCTACCTCCATCTTTGTCTATATACTGAGCAGCAAGCGGTTCTGGTGCTTGTAGAAAGTTACCTATCAAGAAAGGGGTCAAGCAAGGAGACAGAATCTCTCCAATGCTATTCACTGCATGCTTAGAAGAAGTATTCAAGCCATTAGACTGGGAAGGCTTAGGAGGGAGGATCAACGGCGAATATCTCAGCAACCTTCGGTTCGCAGATGACATTGTCCTATTCAGCAACAATGGGGACGAATTGCAGCAAATGATTGAGGACCTTAACCGACAAAGTGTAAGAGTGGGTTTGAAGGTTAATACGCAGAAGACAAAGATAGTGTTCAATAGTCTGGCAAGAGAACAAGAATTCAGGACCGCCAGTCAGCCTCTAAAGTATGTAAAGGAGTACGTCTATCAAGGCCAATTACTCACAGGGGACCCTGATCACGAGAAGGAAATTTACAGAAGAATAAAATTGGGTTGGAGTGCATACGACAGGCATTGTCAAATCCTGACTGGGAGCTTACCACTGTCGTCGAAAAGAAAAGTGTATAATCATTGCATTGTACCGGTGCTAACATATGGGGCATGAACTTGGAGGTTAACAAAGAATCTCGAGAACAAGTTAATGACCGCAAAAAGAGCGATGGAACGAAAAATCTTAGGCCTAACGTTAAGAAACAGGAAGAGAGCGGTGTGCATCAGAGAGCAAACGGGGATAGCCAATCCGATATTCTAGATGACATTAAGCGGGAAAAAAATGGAGCTGGGCAGGCCATGTAGTGCGTAAGATGGATAACCGGTGGACCATTCAAGTTACAGAATGGGTACCAAGAGAAGGGAAGCGCAGTCGAGGACGGCAGAAAACTAGGTGGGATAATGAAGTTAGGGGATTTGCAGGCGCATGTTAGAATCAGCTAGCGCGAGGCAGGGGTAATTTGAGGTCGCAGGGAGAGGCCTTCGTCCTGCAGTGGACATAAATATAGGCTGACGAAGAGGTTCTATGTGAAGCTGCAGTACACCTCCTGTTGTACTGGCCGTCCTTCAGAGATTAAATACTTGCCCTCGACATCGCTGTAAACCCGCGAGTCGGAAGACTTTTCTCGTTGAACAGTATTTTGGGACCATGGTAACTCACGCCAGAGGCGTTGGAGGCCACAAATCGGACTGAGCGACGGTCTGTGACACGGTGCTGACATTTGCGATACGTCGGCCTCTACACAGTGCACACTGACTCTTGACTTTCCCTTCTCCTCTTAATCTTTTCCAGCGCTTTTCCCTTCCCCACTGCAAACACGGTAGGCAGCCGGGCTGCACTTGTGGTTAACATTCTACACCTTTCACTTATCCTTCTATCTCTCTGTCTCTTTGTCAACAGTGAACCAACTCACCCTGGTTAAGCTGCTTCAAGTGATGTTGGAAGCGGGTTCGCGCGCGACCGACCAAGTATGCAGTGGTAAAGAGTTGCGAGTTTGTATATAGTGAGCCACTGAGTTCGTCACGGTTGCCCCGGCGCTTCAGCGCTTGCACTATATAGAGCGCGGCGGTTGAATTGAAACGTGCCGCTCGTAACCCGCAAGTACCTGGAGCAACGGACAACATGACTGCATGCGCACACGGTTTAATGATGTCAACGCGCGTCCTCCATGTGTTGCGTCATCTCGGTGAACGCAGCCCGGTGTGGTCATCATCGCAACAACTACCGCTCTATCGAACCGCGCGTTAGAAGTACCCTCGCTGCCTTCGATAGCTCGGACGCACGCCTGCCAAGCGGTAAATTAGTATTCCATTCAGTGCCTCCCGACGCGCTATAGTACAGAAAGGCCTCCTGCTCGCCGGGATTCGATCCCGCCACCTCGTGCTTAGCAGCGCAACACCATAGACGCTAAGCCACTGTGGCGGGTGGGCTTTAGCTGGGAGTTATACATAAAGCGATGGGTGCAAATGACTCCGTGTTCCAGCGTTTTGTAGCAGATTTCGTAACTAGGACCATGTTCAAGGACAAACCGCGCACTAACAATCAACAGAGACGTTTATACTAACTAGAAGCGGCGAAGCGCAACACGTCAACACCGAATCCATTAGCCACTTTCGGAGCCATCGATCTTGAGAGAACGTGGCTGCAACTCTCATCGCGTCGCCCCCGCAACATTTAGAGCAAATTTAGACCACCGACGCCACATATCAGCATCGT
Organism: Dermacentor silvarum; assembly: GCF_013339745.2. Taxonomy (NCBI): domain Eukaryota; kingdom Metazoa; phylum Arthropoda; class Arachnida; order Ixodida; family Ixodidae; genus Dermacentor; species Dermacentor silvarum. The sequence goes on from NC_051157.2 coordinate 86,779,830, forward strand.
ATCAAACGTCGCACTTGTGCATATACACTTGTTTATTGTCCCTATATTTGAGGGCTTTGTAAAGCGCTTGTGAACACTATAAGAAGGTCTACGCGTTATATAGACCACGAGGAATGTGATATATTTTATATTTTTCTGGCTCTTTCTAAAATTGCAAGTTACAGGCCCTGCGTTTGGTTGGGAACTGCTAAATACACTGAAATATATTATTTATTTCAATATTTATTTGTCAACACTGTCAGTCGCATCAGGTAGCGTAACAGGAAGGGCATCTGTGTATGATGATCAATGCGTACAGGCAATATACTAAATGTAAAAAAGAAAAATGAAATACGATAGGTAAAATGTGCACAACGTAAAAATTGGACAAGCCAAATCATATGTATAACGTAAACAGTTTGTGTTATAGAAAGGCAAGAACAATCAGAAAACTGTTCTCTAGACTCGATCCATGCATGTAAACGCGGTTATCGGAGAGCAAACGCGACTTCTTCCGTCGCGCCCAAGGCCCTGGGGGCACGGGAGGGAGGGAGAGGAGCAGCACCAGCAACGCGCATAACTGTTGTCGACGGCGGCCGCGTTTTGCCCGCGTTCGCACCGAACGCGCGCGGCGTTGGTGACGTGTTAATGAAGAACGTGCCAACCTTTGCCGTACACCCGATGGCGGTGTACCGTAGCGACCATGGTCCCTGCATGTGGTCACTAAATAAATGAAAAGCACTGGATCATATATATTTCTCATTCTTTAATAGTTCAAATAACCAATTACACCATCACATCTTAACAGTCATAATTGCAAGTACATAATTCCCACCATAGTACAGCTTCGCTGGTCTTCCATCTCCACCCTATAGTGGAAGGGCTGACAGTTCTTTTTCTTCCTTTTTTTTTCAGCGCAAATAATTCTTTTCGCACATACTTTCTTAATTTGTACTGCATTTTTTTTTCATCCTTCACGCTAATCATTTATACATGCGCAACAAAATGGCGATCTTCAGCTTCTCCAGAGAAATAGTAGAGCTTTCAGCTCAGGCACAACGTTGCGTTCATTTGCTACGCTGATTATACTTCAAGCTTGTTGTGAACCACAGCATTTATCGGCGGTGATAACACGTGAGGCGACGCGGTGAGGGCTAAATATAAGGTTATACTTACAAGAGAGAGAGAGAGAGAGAAAAAAAAGCGCGCGGCGACTGATACTCGCGGATCGCGGAGGTTTATTGCTTCGAAATGGCAAACCGCAGAGGCTTGCCACGTAAGACGCATGCGCAGAAGTATTTACCGCTAGGGAAGCAAGCGGACAAGACAAGAAACCAGAAGCAAGCAACGAAGTGAACGATGGGAGTAAGCAGCCTCCGCTGAGCATAAATGTTAAGCGCGGCACCTTTGTTTACGGGCCAAATAAATGACCCGAAGAAAGGCGAGCGGCAACGTCGTGTCCTCGTAAGTGCCTCTCGCGACGTGTGAAGCACGAGAGGTGGGAGTTAGCGCCGTGTAATCGCACGGCAACGAAACGAGGGCGGCGCCACTGTTTACGACGTCCTCGATTTTTTGTGTCTTTTGTTTTACTCTCACGGAGCAAGCCACGCCCGTTAACCCACATACATGGCCAGCTGCATAGCACGTCTCTTTCGAATGATAAACTTATGATTTATTTCCTAACCTCGCATCACCCGTCGAATCATCCACAGTTCAAAGACTGAGGTAAGCGGAAGGCCAACGAACGTTAGCATGCACTTTTTTTCCCGCCCCATTGAACGCGTGCTAAGGCCTCGGGCGTTTCGCTTCAGAGGCCCACGAAAAAACAAAACGATTCTCGCGACAGTCAAACGGAATGCCGCAGAAAGAGGGCGGTGCTGTTCCGGGTCTCGCCTCTCTGTCGCTACAGGTTTGGCAACGCCTTCGTTCCTGCCTTCCATCGCTCTGCCTTTCGTGCTCGAGAGAAAACGCGTGCTAGGAGCTCGCGAAAATGTCGGCTCACGCCTCGTGAATACGACTCTAAACATCCCGGTTCTTTTTTTTTCTCGTGCTGTTTTTCTGACGTTCGTTCAAAACAGGCGATGATGTATCGGCGTATAGTTAAATTCTCGCGAGGTCGTGGCCCCTCGCCACCATCCTATATAACTACGCGCTTCCACCCCGTTCTGCAGTTTAAAACGGCCCAGGGTCTCGCGCGAACTTTCGTTAACGGCCCAATAACAAAGCCGAAAGAAAAAAAGAAAGCACCACCAAAAAGGCCAGTCGGCGGTCGCACGCTTTGTTATATACCACAGCACCGCGTATACACGTATAGGCAAGACAAAAATGCTCCGAGCCGTGCCGCAAAAGCTGCCGCATGGCAGCGGCGAAGGCTACGGAAGCTGCTGGCGCTCCCCCAAAACTGCCCATAAATTCATCCGCCTCGCGGCTCCGTTCGTAGAGTGAGAAACGCTATGTAGCTGAGCGATATTCGCAGCGCCGTTCGCTCGCTTGCTCGCTCGGAAACGCGTTTGGCACACGCCGTTTTTGTGCCGCGAACGTCGCGATCTCGCGCACATACTCGCCCGAACGCGCGCGCTATGCGACGTTCGACACCCCTGCGAGTCCGATGCCGTCGACAAACGAGGGGTAACAAATGAAAGAAAAGCTTTCACGCGTCATTTGTCTACTCGACGGCGCGACTGGCGCGCGCGCGTGAGATCTATATCGCCTCTGGTCCCGCGACGCAGCGCCATACAGTCGTCGGTTCGTTCGTTTGTATACATACAGCGCGAAGCACGGACCAAACATACAGAGACGACGAGGAGAAGGGAGGATTGTGGAAGAGGTGGTTGGGAGAGTAAGCTGGCAGCGGAAACAAAACGAGCGGCGGCGTTGCTTCGTGCGGCGTTGAGCTGAAGGTGCCAAAGGGGCCATGTTTGAAAAACAATGGAGGGTAAAGAATCGGCCGATGGCCAGAAAGAGAGGAAGTGAAGCGGAGACAGGCGGAAGGAAGGGAACGATGGCTGTGCACAGAGTCTTCTCGCTTCCTGTTCGTAGATTCGTTCATCTTTTAGTTTTAGTTCGGGCTATGGTGCCCCAAATGTTGTCCTTGTAGTAGACGTTCAATGACCAGTTGTTACGACGCAGAGACCTCAGAATTCTTGCTTTCGTTCCATTGCGCAGTACTCGCACGGTTGTTCAGCGCGGGCATAAACCATGCAATGGGCCGTGTAACGCGGCATTGTTGCGTGCGCGTGAAGTGAGAAACGTCTTTTCCTTGTTTCCGTTTATGCTTGCTAGCTTCGAGGGATCGATTTACACGGCTGCAGGGTGGTTTCGTGACGACGATTCCGCAACGTCACTTATGTACTGCGCACCGAATGCCTAAACCAGTGAAAGAACAATGTGACGAGCGAGACTTGTGGGAGGGTATGATTATATGTATGGCGTTACTTTCACGTCACCTATAGTTGCCGATTGAGCTGTAGAATCATGGTCAGCGGAAACTTCATGGCGTCAACAAATGACCGTTGCTACAGCGAGGTATTTCAGTGGATGCTACGCTATAGGTTGTTAGTGAAAGGACGCAGGGAGTAGCAGTACCGGTACATACCAGTACCCGTACGTACCAGTACATATTTATTCATGAATTACGAGGTATGCATTCGACCAGCGGGCGGACTCGATAAGGGTGCCGTGTACGACTCGCTTCTGGCCTTCGCTGACAAGTCTGGTTTGTTGTTCAGACTGAGAGTTCACGCAGACAACTGACTCATCTGTTTATCCCTGCCTTTCCACCCATTGCTATACCAGAACGAAAGATATGCATAACGTCAGTGCCAATTTCTTGGACAAGGCCTTAAGAAAACCGCTGATTGCTCGCCGCCTCTGCATCTGTACTTGTACGTTATAGACTGGCCGCTACGGGAACGGAATCTCCGGCAGTGGCGCCCATGGCTATTGTCTCACTAAAGGGCTATGGCATTGTTTCGGCGTTCCATCCTCCTCGCAAGCTGAGGTACAGAGTTTCTTTTCTATCTTCTCGCGTTGCCGCATGCCTGCGATAAAATCAGGTCCGTCACGTTGCCTTAACACGAAGAAAAACGGATAGTTACCGAATGCAACCCGTCTCGACGCATATATAGGCGCGTATCTCGGTTAGAGATCGTGAGGTTTAAGCGGGCTAAGTTGGTCACGAATTCTCGCACGTGGTGCACGCTTTCCAGCTGGGGACCGCGGCCCAACGCGACCGGCGTGCTTGGGTCAGGAAATCAGCGGGTGATTGAGTGATCACGAGAGAATGATGAGATGCGTGCGCGCTAGCTACGGCATAGAGTCATTAATAATGAACGTTACGCGATACAACCGCCCTTAGACAAGGCGTCGTGTACCTGGCGCTTTCATGACTCGCGCCGCGAGCACCGGTGATCGAGGTGTAGATGCAGCCTATGGGGGCCCAGTGTTATGCATGCATGGCTGAACGGCGCATCGTTCCTTGAGCACGCTGCGCGCTAAGAGCGTACGTTGGGCCATTAATCTGTCGTCACAGCTAGATTAATCTGTTTCATTCTGGCGCGCGCCAACAGACTGGCACGTTCATCGTGCTTTTTGTAATTTTTGTTTGCGTCTGCCCTTATATACCTTGCTGTATTCTCCGAAACAAAAAAGTTCTCGCTCATCGTGAGAGGAACACCGAGATCGTCTCACGCGCGTTCTATACTGCGTTCATAATGTTGGAACAATGATCGTTTAACCGTACGCCTCCTGAGCTCTAGAGATTTTAATAACGAAACCCTTACCATAACTGACAGCTCCCTTCTAAGTATCCTTTGTCTGACTTTTTCTTTTTTTTTTTGTTTCTGCGTGATGAGTGAACGAGGAGGAGTCGACACGATATCGGCGCACTCGATGATTGTTCCAGAACAAAATACCCGATATGCGTTCGATGCATTCCTAGGCTATCGCAGTGCCTACAACGAATGAAATGGCTCCCACACTGAGACCGCCCGGGAGCCAATGAACGCGCCCGCACAGCAATACGGCTGGATAAAATAAAGAGGGCCTATTATCGGTGAATGCCATGGGATTGGTGGACTGTACATATCTGTTCATGGCTTTTGTTAAACTTCTTGAATGTCCCAGGCAACCAACACACGTGCTTGTACAATTGGGTGCAGTGTATTTAGAGCGACAACGAAGAGTGTTGAAGATACACAATAACTAAGGGAGACGTCTTCTATAAATCATGGCATGCTCGACAAATCGTACCGGTGAAGTGCGCCGTTGCATCCAATAATCGTCGCCCCAGGGCGCCCCGGTGTGCGCTGGTGCAATTTTTCGTGGATGCCATTAGACTGCTCGTAATCAGCACTAAGCGTCCGATTCTCTAGTGTGTGTCGAAACATCAGCACACGGGAGCTTTTGCATAACACCTCCGCGGGGACTCGCTCGCAGCATCCGGAAAAGTAGATATGCGTGGCCACGGATGCGTTGTTCAACTTTCTGGGCGCTGACACAATCATAAATGTTATGATTTTATCTTCTTGCTGTATCGAAATCTTAGTCGTAAGTTCTATACCGAGACAAGCCTGTGTAATCAGATTGTACACGTGGAACACGAATAGCGTACGCATATATATTACATATTGGATTCTTACAGAACCGTCGAGTATCCTCCTAAGACCCCTTGCACAATATACTGCACATTGCCTTCAACATTTTTTCAGAATCACTCATAAGTTATTACGCAAAATATTAATTGTGGGTATGAAGTGCGCTGCATGTGTAAGTGTAAAGAAGCGGTTTACTCACAGTCTTGTCATCCGCTTTTGAGAAATTTGACGCTAAAATGATCAAGACATCTGTGTCGTCCCGGACAGTCGAAAGCAACCTTGAGGTGTGTCGAAAGCAACCTTGCCGAGTCTACCCAGCGCAGGAGGGTAGACTCGTCTTGAGCAAACGCTGTGGGAGCGAACCCGGGCGTGTAAGGCACGTGAGGCCACGTGGAACTCACCGGCCAGGTAGGATGACCTGCAGGCGACCAGCGACTGCAGGGGTGACTCGAAGAATCCTCGCGGAATAGGCTTTGCGACGACGGGGTAGGAGCCGGCCAGTTGCACGGCCGCTGCCGCCGCTGCTGCCGCGCCGCTGCAAGACACTGCGCACGGACGCCACGCGCGATTAAGAATGCGTGCCCTGTTACGAGGCGTTTATTTGACGAATATTGCGCGTAATTCTTAACCGAGTAATGCCCAAAACATAGTCGCACATCGAGAAAAATTGAAACTTGTCAACTTTTGTTTATGACCATGGAAACTACGTATGTTAAAAAGAAAAACGTGAGGTGTTATACGAGGTAAAACCGAAGCATAGTATAGTATAATGAATTAATTAGTGATTGATTTGATGAGCAATCCACAATCGAAATCTCGCTCCATATACTCGTGATCTGCAGAGCATCCAAAATGCTAGAAGCTATGATTTAAGTTTCCTTTGCCTAACTCAGAATTTTTGAGGTACCATACTCAGCGTAGCATGCAAGTATGGTACGGTGGGCATTGCAAGATTAAGCGTTAAAACGGAACACTAAAGATAACAAGGTTATTTTTCTTTCGACAACCCATTACTCGTGCAAGTAGGTGTGAGCAATTGGGCGGTAATTAAGGCCTTTCACTAGATTCTGCTGAGTACCTTTTTAATTAAGGACGTCAGCACATGTCTCGTATAGCTGTGTAGCAGACACCGGCGAATGTCCATGACAGGCATAGGGATTCGCGCCAAGCATTGGCCACGCAAGTCATTGGAGTACCACGAATATTATGTTACGCATCTAGGTGGATATGTTATGCAGCTAGGTGCATGCATATAAACATGCAAGTCTTGGTCTGAGTGTTTTCTTTCTCCCAGGTGTTTCCGCTAGTGACTGAAACCAATTTGCAATGGAGCGGTTTCGAAACAGCAGTTTCAACAAAGTGGCAATTTCTGTGAACTGGCTCTAGTGGTTGCAGCTTCTTATTTTCATTTTAGTTCCATAGATCACAGTTTAGTATCCAATAAACCGCAGAGACGAAAAAAGAAAGAAAAAAAAATCTAGCAAAAACGTTACCCATTCAAATGTCCCACCTCTCCTCTTTATATCTCCTCTTCTCCTAAACTCACTTCTCCGAGTAGAGTAGCAAACTTCAACGCTCGTATGATTGAGCTGTCTACTCCTCTTCTTTTTTTTTCTCTCCCTCTTTCTTTCTTTGAGCGCAGACGTTTACACTGTACGATCGGATTTGCCGTAGAACTTGATTGGTGTCTGCCACCTTATATCTGCCCGACAAGTTGAAGCTTTCGATCGAACTAAGCGCCTGCGTTCCCTAGAGGTGACCTTATAGTCGTCCGCTTCCCTACTGAGAATATTGTACACGTACATTTCGTCGTCGCAGTCTTGCAGTTTTATTCCTGAAAAAAGGAGCCCTTCCGACGCAACTGCTTCCTGTCGATTACATTCTATACAGGAGATTGTTTTGCGGAGTGGACAAATAAGTCACGCCTTCTTTCATATACGAACAGTACGAGGAAATTGAAGAATATAAAAATAAATGGTCGGTGTATCCTGTACAGACAATAAAGGACACTTGACGAGTACATATGGTGCGCCCCTGGTACATCTGGTCTATATCACAATCACTTTCAAGCTGTCTTTGACGTCAAACCATAGATGCTATTGTCGGGCGTATTAAGGCAGTGTAGACACATAGGAAGGTATTGATTCATCCCGATAAACGGCTTCTATTGCGAAAGTCGTTGTTCATGGTTCAGAGGACATAAAAGCAGTGATTGTTTTATACTTTACTCTCTGGACCTAATTTCTTTCTTTTGGCCGACGGACATGTTGTTCACTGAAAACAGGCGCTATCGAGAAAGCGTTGCTATCGATATAAACTGACGCTGGGTCGAACATTATTACGATCGAAGGCGTCGCATAAGAAAAAAAAAAATGAAAGCAGTGGTGTGGTTTAAAATACGAGGTCTTTACATGGACTATGTATTGGAATGATTCGTACACATTTACGAAATCGCTCTTTCTTCTTTCACAGAGAGAGAGAGAGAGAGAGAGAGAGAGAGAGAGAGAGAGAAATTTATTTACAGAAAGGCAGATTCACAGAGAATGCTAGACAAAGTGTATTTATTTCACGTTTTTCGTCCTTTTCTTCTTTTCTCACTGAACCGAGTATTTACAAAAAATGCAAGCCCCTGCGTTAGTGTTTCTACCTAATACAGAAGCGACGAAAGCATGATTTTTTTATGTTTAATTGTTCTTGTTTTAATTGAGAAGAAGAGAGTTCTCGCAACTTCGACTGCGTAGCAAAGAGACTTCGCTAGTGGCTGTTCACGCGCTTGCTCCGATGATCTTGTGGGGCAATTTTGCCCATTCACCGAGAAGACCATGGTGAGCGTCGTTTCAGGGGCTGCTGGACTGTCTTGTGCCAACTTGTCTGAAGCCTCGGCATGCGCACGCGACAGCCCATCACATCAACCGAGAGTACAACAGCTCCAGCACGATAGCCCACCACAATAGTCGAACACAATGGCCGATCGCAATATCTCATCGCTATAGCGGCTGCACGGCCATCCTTTGTGTATCAAACAATGCGCTATGCAATCAGTGCAAAGGTTAAGTGAAACGTGCATAGTTTGTGCCAATGTTTTTTTTTTTGTTTTACTAGGAGCATAATACTGCACGCATTCTCTGACGAAGCTTGGAGTTACCGTATGCAATGTTGCTATCAATATAATAATGTAACGATTTGGATATGCTTTAAGTAGAATTATATATACAATCAGATCTATGTACGGCCGCGCACGCCCGATTGGTTGTTTTCCTATGGTAAAAGGTGTGGGCTTTTAACGTCCACAAACAGCCCAAGTCAGTTACATCTAAGGCGCACCAATTACTGATCAGGGCCATCGGTGGTGTCCGAATTGGCCGTGATGAAGTAATGATCGCCCGCAGGTCAGGGGAATGACTTGCGCCAACGCCCGGGCTAAATTAATTCCTTACGGTTAGCCGGCCGTTCAGACACCAAGCTACAAGCTTAAAAAGGCGGAGGATATTACGAGGTCGTCATTACCCCGGCGTTTTCATAAATGGCCAGGACACCGAGCACCAGAAGGCTTGACGACGCACAAAATTTGAGTCTCGCGATGTCGACACTCTAAAGGCAATTTTTCACGATCAGGAATTTCTAATGAGCTACGGGAAAATATGTTCTACGTATTTTCCTTTCGCCGAAAGCCATCGTGACCTACCGTGTTACGAGCCACCCGCTTAGCAACCGCGCTACGTTTTTGTAAATATTAATTTTGCCTTGTAGAGTTCATATTTCTTTATTAGGACATGTAGATTACATGTACCAGGTCTACGGGCCCATTAGGCAAGTGAAGGGTAATGGGAGGAAAAAATAAAAAGAGAGCAAGATATTGCCGAAGCAGCATTATTTAAACCGGCACAGTGATAGCCCCTGTGAACGGAAGGGGTAAGTATAAAAACGTTCCGAAACGCGTGTCATTTGCGGTTGTAGGTGGCAGCACACGTTTTTTCGTTGGCCCACACCTCCGTTCACAGCGCATAAAGCGCCCGCGTACGCAGTCAAGGAATGCGAGTGGTCAAAGTTTGCGGTTTTCACGGAGAATTAACCTTAAACATTAGTGAACTGCACGCTGGGTTTACTTTTTCGCTTTCTTGTTATTCTCGTCTATACTTTCACTGCGTGCTCTTTTTTTTTCTTGTTCTTTTTCGTTTTATTTCGGTGGACTGAATCTTTTTCGAATTTGCGGGGCGCCTACGCGGCACTTTCGAAAGATTAAAAAGTCATTTATCACGCCACGATGAAAGCTGTGCTTCGGTGCGTACAGCAGTTTTCTTACCACAGTTCGTCTTTTACGATTTCCTCTTCGTGCTTGCATTCTCGTTTTATATTTGTTTTTGTTTTCTTCCTTTGGAATGTGAAAGTATACGCCATTCGATGCAAGCTTCCTTTAGGCGCATCGATCACACCATTACGCATCTACGATTAAACCCCTTGATTTTTTCAAATGGGAGACACTCTAATCTGCAAAGGGTCTACCTGCATGATTCAGCCTTTCCACATCCTGTCGGTCTACCGCAAAATTAATTTGCTTTTAACGGCGGCGTTATACTTTCGCAAGCAGCAGTCCAATTTCGAGAAGGAAATAGCCACACACATGCCGACGTTATCATCTAACGTAGCATTACCACTATATGTAGCACCTATACACTTATCTTTCCGCTATGCATAATGGAGCTGTCAGATTTGAACAACGTGAAACGTTGCGACAGGAATAAATAGACAGTTAGCGCTTAAGCAGACCCTCTAGCACAGCCGTCTTATAGACTCATGGAGTGCAGCAATCGTACACTTACAGTGAGACGTGGCTCGGTAAGACAGAAAGGACGCAAGAACGAAAGACGTAGGGCGTCAGCTCCCTCCACTAGCTTTCCATGACGTCATAGATTTTAACTTCTGTTTTGGTCTAGTTAATACGCTAACCTATGAGGAAGGACCACACTGCGTTCTAAAGAAACCAGATACTTAACTTCGTAAGTTTGGAGAACTTTTCCTGCGAAAGAAACGGCCTAACTTCAAAAAAAAAAAAAAAAAAAAAAAAGAAATCCGTGACGTCATTTTGACGTATCGGTTCATGTTTCGGCGCGAAATTTACATAATTTAATGCTTGTCCCTTCATTGTCTCCAGTAATCAACCCTTTACTGCCAAAGCCAAACTCCCAATACTGTCGCAGTTAATGAAAAATGAACTACAAAGTGAACGCACATAAAGTTCGCAGATAATATTCCGTTCCAATATTATAGTGTTGCTCTTTAGTATGCCATTTAATTCGTGTGGGAAGCATACAGCATATCGTCACCGATCAATAAGACGTGGCGGTGCTTTCCGCTCCCCCAGTGTAGGGTAGCGAGACAGGTGCAACCCGGTCAACGTGCTTGCTTGCTTGCTTGCTTGTCTTTAAAAGTGGCAACGCCGGTAAAGGTCCCTGCCTTTCCTCTTCTCTTTCTATCTCTTTCTACAAAGAAGACGATTTGGAGGGAACAGCCCGCCATCAGTTTTGGCAGCCATGCTGTTCATGTACATGTATGTACTTTTCCTGAAGTTTATAAATAGCCTGGAAATACATATTTGTTTGCGCAATACCTTTATTATTTCCGCATAGTCACAAAGATAACGAGACATATTACACAAATGACAGCTGTATAGGAAGGTTATCCTGACTATTGTCTCAAACTTTCTTTCTTTCTCAATTCTTTCTTTCATACTTTCCATATCGCTTGTGGTTCTTCGTCAATTGGCGTGTTACATGCGAAGTTAATGCGCGTGACGTGTTAGTAATTGAATGGCGGGAAAGAAAGTTTGGTAATCATATATTTCCTCTGTAGCCATTAGACCTGCGCACCGTGTATATCTGAGTCCTATGATTCCGCATGAAATTTCTTTGAAATGTGCACTGCTAAGAGTTTGTAATGCACTTAATCCTGCTACAAGGGCGTAGGTCGACGGTGTGTACGCCTATGTTTTGATTGAATGTTTCTTTCGAATTGTTCTTTTTTTTTCTTTCTCAGTGTTGGGCTATTGTTGATTACGTCAAATCGATGACGTCATGCGTACCAAGGCTCCACAGTTATCTACGCGAGTGTCGCCGTAATAAAGGGCTCCGGGTTAGTATATTAGATCGCCGGAGTTTCCTCAGCAATTTCCTGAATCGAAGCGCTTTTATAGTCCGTCCCCATATGGATATGCGACCTCTACTTCTGGAGGTCGAATCTGCTACATCGCGGCCACGGCGAACGCCGCAGCCGCTGAACCGCCGCGGCAGCTAATTTGACGATACTGGGATATAACCGGCCCTTCGGTAGCCCCTCTATATCCCGGATTTTCATCACCTTGTAAACGGCGGTAAGTGAAGCTTGCAGCTGTGAAAAGCTAAATATTTAATTACTAGCTGATTAAAACTACACTAATTATAATTTCACTCCGACAACATTGCACAGTCATTTTTGTTTTTACGAATGTGCTCCTCATGGTCAGAAATAAAGGAGTATAATTTGTTCCAAATCTCCTTGATGTGGATACATCTTTGAGCATTAAAGGGTTAAGCACCAGAGAGCTGATGGTCGTTTGTATAAAATATACATTTGACCCTTATTCTCCCGCCCCACCAGGTGCCAAATTTTTCCTTACATTTTTTTACACTTAAAAATCTTAAATTGAGAGAACCGCTGTGGTGTCCTTGCTCCTTCTGTAATGACCACGCCCGTTAGCTCCATTTGGAGGTTACGCACGCTTGTCGCGAAGCCCACATTTCCTTATCTGCTTTTCACGGACATATAGTGTATGCACGCTGCACTCAATTAGACGCATATATGCATACATAAAAACACGACAACTCAGTGGTAAAACTATGCTGCCGAGGTACAGTTTTTTAAAGCGCCGTTAGAGATGGCTGAGACGCCATCTCTAACGCCGTTAAACGCGCGCTCCTCATTCCTTCCTAATAGCCGTGCTAATTGAAGAGCAAATTATCCGCTAAGTACCAGGTCTGTGGAATGCCGTGCCGCTTAGCTCCTAAGCGCTCAATTTGGGCATGCTTAAATAATCTTCATGGTCTATTTTATTTATCAAGCTTGCGGTGAACTGAAAGAAACCGCAGAAAGACTCCAAACACAAAGAGAGAAAAACCAATGCGGGAGGGTGGGGCTAGGGTGGGGAGGGGGGGGGGGGGGGGGTATGCTAAAGACATCAGCGCAATCCGGGCTGGAAATTCTGGGTTCTTTTGTTCGGCTCCAACAGCGTTCATTCTTTATGAAAGTAGCGTAATGAGGAAAGAAAGAGCCGAAGACGCGCCAGTTTTGTTGAACAAATTTTCTCGCCTCACGGACAGGGAGAAATACTCAGTTCTGTTGCATTTATTGTTTCATTGTTCTCGTTCTTCTAGCCGCGAACCCCAAGGTCGTTTCATGGGCACGCTTTCGAGGACGTTGAGGGACTGGCTAGGCCACTACAATCGAGTTGCCAGCGTCAATGAATGAGACGACCACCGGAATCTCCGGTATGTCTACTTCCTCCTTAGGAACTCGGCGCGCATCTGGTCGGACAAGGAGACGTCCAGTTGCAGATGGGTAGAAGTTTTAACGCGACAGCGTTAAAGGCCCCGTGTCGCCGAAAATTCGGCGTCGGTGTCGGCGTAAGCGCCGGCGTCCGTGGCGGAGAAAATGCATCCTGAACCACCCCGACCACACAGGTCCTCCGCGTTAGTGAACAAACTTGAATTTCTATATGTAAATTTAGCCAGAAAAATGGTAAAGTACGACCTAACTACAACCTACAGACATGATAGCGTCGGAATGTAATTTGAGTGTACGAGAAAACATAATTCTCTTACGAGGAAACACAAACCCCATTTTCCAGCATTTCTATCATACCAACAGCGGCGCGCCCGGGTAGGTTACTTGCGAAAGTACCATCCAGATGGCGCTCGCCTGCGCGGCAGCGTAAAACGGTAGCGGCGCGCAGAGGCGAAGGTGGAGAAAAAAGAAAGCTACAGTTGCCGGGAAGCCTGACAAGCATTCAGGGACATTTGAATGCTATAGCGTTCCACTCTCAAAGGCGAAACTTAGCGTCCTCCAAAGTTTTTGTATAGCACCTTGCTGCGGAGGCAGAACGAAGATAGTGGACGCACAAATGTCCGTGGAGGATGCGAACGCTGACCTTAAAGGTAGTCGATAAGTTGCCCGAAGTTCGAAATCGTCCCGCTGCTGTTGTACCAAGTCAGACAAGTTGACAGCACAGAGAAACTACTGTCGTCATCGGTATCACTTGACACCATTGCAAGTGATACCGTTGCAAGGTCTCACTTGCACCGGTGTCACTGCGTTAAAGCGATATACCACAATACGTTAATATCTCTCTCTCTCTCTCTCTCTCTCTATATCTTATCCTATATATATATATATATATATATATTATATGTACGAACAGCACGGGAAAATTGAAGAATAAAGATAAACGTTACTTTGGGTCTGTCCAGCTACGTGGCATTTGCATATTTTTAATGTTTGGCTCAAGTTGCGTGGAGCAGCCGGTATACAGTATAGCGTACGCCCTTACGGTCAACATTACGCCTGCTCATTGAAATCTCCATCTCCTTCTCACCAATCAATAAGTGGAACTGAACAAGTGATGAAAGACTCGAAATGGCTTTGCTACCTTTGATGCCTTTGCACTTTTATACGTGCACATGTGTGGAGTCCTGTTGAAAATAAAATACAAAAGAAATAAACCGCGATTTAGTTTTTTACATTATCTTAACGTTATTTCTGTTTTCGTGGTCTGCCAGTTACTTCAACGGAGACATATTAGTCTCAGTCGTATCTCGCCTACATTAATAGACATGATTTGCCTCGTAATCATCGCAAGTGCTTCGTTAGCTCGATTTGCCGCTGATTACGGAGGGCTTGTTATATTCACTAAAACAAGTATAGGAGACCAAATATCTCGCATCATAGCTGGGGCGAAATACCTGCCTAAAGGAGCTACTCATTAATTACTTGCTTATAATGAACTTCACGACGGAATAGTGCCAAAATATAATAAGTACGACTGCGATGACACGGTGCGAAAAGGAAATCTCGGCGTAGGTGAAGGGGTAATGAAAGAAGCGCTATAGGAAGCCGATCGGTCGTCCTCTCAGTAATCGTTCATCTGCGGCTTTCCTTAATTAAACGTCGAGGGAAAGACTCGGGTGGGTGAGAATTTTCTATCGCTTCCGGTCAATGAGATTCGCACGATCTCCACCAGGAGTCAATTAATATGTACGCAGGCAAAGATTCCGTGTCCTCGCGCTTCCTAATGATAAAGGTTGCAGATTCAGAGTTAATTAAATTTCAACGGCGTTGCCGTATAGGCTTTTTATTCCTTCGCAATCTGGCCCGTGCACTCGCCTATATTATATAGTCGCTCGGTCGGTGACGACTCGGGTCATTGGGCGCCTATAACTCTGTATATCATGAACACTGTTTGAGGATGTCTCGCACGGTTTATCTTCATATATATATATTATATAATTATATATATATATATATATATATATATCTAGATATATATCAATCCTCATCCGTTTTACCCCCGAACGCGGCGGAAGT